>NW_027176098.1:1082278-1172278 GCF_023055335.1 Clinocottus analis
CATCAATATATTTTATTGTGATTTATATGTTTTATTTGCAAAAATAAGTAAAAATACCCATATATGGGTACCTTGGTTTTTCAAAGGTTAAGTAAAACACGGAGGCGCTGTTCTCCATGTTGAGCGGCCGTTCGTCGCCTCTCATCAGCTTTTACCTGCGAAGGTTGTGTTGCAGTTACAGTGTTGCAGTTCAAAGGTGAAATAAATAATAAAGTAATGTAAATAATAATGTGGTATTTGTTGGCAATGTGTGTTGGCACACCGATGTTCATAGGACATAATACATGTCGTCAGCCCATCTCTTCATCTGCAGCTCTTCATCAGCCTGAGCCTCTTCACCAGTCACTCGTTTGCTTGAACCCAACCGTTGCGTACCTGCCCGACCTTCTGCCACATCACTGGACTTTTGAACATCAATCACTGTAAGTTTTTCCCCATAAATCCACTAAACTGATTCTTGACATCAGTGCCAACAGAAATGATCTTTTTTTTAAGTGTTCAAATTAATATTTCCACTTTTTCTTCTTTTTTTTTCATAGAATGAATGAAAAATAATACATACAATCAAATCCTACCTTCATTGTTGGTGTACTGATACAAACTGCTGGTGATTTGTTGTATTTGTTCTGCGTTTCCTCTGCAGATGCAGCTGGCGGTGTTGCTGATGTTGGCCCTGCCGGCTCGGTCCTCAGCCGGCAGCTGTGAAGACGCCGAACCAGGTGAACTGAAACTTTACCGTGTGAATCTTCCATGTCGTTGTTTCTTTAGTCCTCATGCTACACATGACTTCAGATGGGATACGGGGAGAAATTGCTTTCATACCAAATGAAGAGCAGAAATAATAAGTGAAAATTAGGAATTCATTTGAATATTTTGAGAAAATACAGAATATTTTATTTGTTTATTATTTAAACTGACAAATAAAAATATGATAAAAAGTATTCCAACTGTATTTTTGAAATGTGTGGTCAGTTGGCAGAGATCATGTTTGTTGTTTTAAGGATTTAAGAAATCTCATAGGTGATTTAAATTTGTGGTGCGTAAAGCATCGCTGTACATCACGTTTGAACTCAGAAGCAAACGACTCCAATGTGTAAAATACCAATACTGCGTATATTTTTTGATGATCATCTGCTGTCATCACACTTGGACTTGTGATGACAGCAGAGTACTCGCTGAATAAAGACTGACCTGGTTTAGATCTCTGACAGCTCGTCAGTGAACCAAAGATGAGGAAAACCGGTGCCCGGCCCTCTCTCACTAATTGGGGTATGAACGACACAACAAACAGTTGTTTGCCTGCCGTCTTTTCACCTGTTAGCATGTCGTTTGTACGCCATGTACAGCGCAACTGCAGTGTTAACGAGTCCGCTTGAATATGCTGCTGCACTCTCAACCCGTGCGTGGGAGAGGAGATACAACGGTAAAACAAACAGGACTTTCAACCAGCAGTCCAGTGTTTGAAGTGTCTCAATGTCTTGTTTGTTTTCCGATAACCATTTCACTCTCCACTGCATTCTACCACGCGTGCTCCAAAGTCACACTAACTTCATATGCTAACGTTAGAACATTTGGGCTCCTGTCTACAAATGTACAGGTATTTATTTTATAATGGATATTTTCCTCTACGTCACTCTGTTCACACAAAATATCTCCGTCCACAAAAACGTCTCCAAACGCTTGCCGGGCCAGTAGGCTCCGTCAACAATACCTCAAATACCAAAAAACAATATTTTGAGCATGCTCAGTGAGCTTATTCTCCTTTGCCGATGTTAAGAAATAGTAAAGCATTAGCTAATTATTTACTTATGCATTGTTGACAGCTGTCGTCACAACATTGGTCACAAGTGATTTAAAATTCCTATCATCGCTCTCCATTAGCCAGGTTTTGTTTTGCCATATAAAGAATTGTTCAAAACTTAGCTTAAAAAGGATGAAGAATAATTTGAGTACTGATGTCAAACTTTGTTCCTATCTGTTTCTCTTTCCTTTTTTTTTAACAGTTTTGTGGCTGGACACAAGTCTGGAGGACCAAGTTCCTAAATTTTCTGCCTCCGGAAGGGAAAATCCAACTCATGTAGTGGTTAGAAAACATTTGAACCGGTCTTTCTCCGTCAACTTTGATCAAACCAACCTGGAATGGAAAACCTTTGACGGCTCTCTCCCCAAAGGAGCAATCTCAATCTACAACGGATATGCCGAACGCACCGACTATGTTTGCCAATTCTGGTGCAACACCGGCTACTACAGCCCTGAAATGGGTTTGCCTCGTTACTGCCGCTACACCTGGGGGGGGTGGTGAGTATGTTGGGTCCCCATTTCAAATCCTGGTGAACAAAGATGACTTTGAGTTTATGGAATGGAAGGAAGGCTCCTATGGTTCAGTGCCTCATAATTCAGTCAAGATCCAATACAACAAAGACATATATGTTGGGAAGAACCAGTATGGTCTTGGAAAGGTGGATATTAAACAAAAGGCCTTCTTCCTTCCCTGGGAAGGTTCTGATTATTCATACAGGAACTACCAGGTCCTGACCATTAACACAGATATAGACAGTGAGCACATCTCTGAAGTCAAGTATAAGACTGATGGGGTTAAACCCATTAAGTCTCCTCCAGAGACCATGCGCAAGTCTGCCATCACCAACAAGGGCTGCCAGGAAGTGACAGGGACAGCAACCCTCTCAAAGACGTACCAAGAGGAGCAAAGGTGGGACACCAGCTTTTCCATCACAGTGGGCGTCCAGACGAGCATCACTGCTGGAATCCCCAAAATCGGCTCCGCAGGTATCGAGTTTAGCGAGGAGACGACCCTCCAGTTCACCAAGGGGACGACGTACACCGAGTCGACCACCCACACTGTTTATGTTCAGTACGTTGTCCCACCAAACCAGTCCTGTAGTGTCTCTATGGTGGGCTACAGGTACGGGGCCGACATTCCTTACACTGCACGCATCAGCCGCACCTACAGCAACGGGGAGACCAGATGGACGTCCATCTCTGGGACCTACAGAGGCGTCCAACTGGGAGAAGTAAGGGGTGTGGTGGACTCCTGTGAACCTCTACCTGATCCAGTGTCCTGTCACTGAAAGAGTGATGTAAGACGGTCAATGAGATTCAATACCTGACAAATTGTATGTTGAATACTCTTAACATTGTAATGAAGCAAAACACTGCCCTGATTTTATGTTTTATTTGCCTTAAAACATCTTAGAAGACAATAAAACTACTTGGCATTTAACTGTTTCTTTGGTTTTTCAACGATGACACATTTGCATTGAAGATTTCCTCGTTATGTTTAAGATCAAACAAAATCTGTGTCACAGTCTCTCAAATGTTCAATCAGCTTGCATGTTGCAGTCATGCACATTAGCACAGGTATTGGAATAAATACATTTTCTAAGAGTAAACACGTCTGTTACTTTAGCTTTGAAATACATTTTAAACAGTATTTACAAACAAACATTATTTTGAAAAAAATGAAAGTTCTGTAATTCACCCACATTTCTTTTAGGATTAAGGGAATTTCAATGGACATTTTATTATTATTTTTAGGTTATTTCATTTTGGCAATTCATAACCTGCAAGTAATCACAAATATATTCTTAATATTTGTTCACTTCATTAATTAACATAAAAGTAAATCTTATCAGTGAACAATACATTTTATTAATGAAGGCAATTCAGTCACATTTCACATACAAATTATAAATGTAAATTCTGTTAACATCCATTAAACCTCATCATGAATTAATCATGATTAATATGGAACTGAAAACATTGGCTGGACTTTTCAACTGTTTGAGATCCACCATGAAAACAATTAGAACAGATTACTGTTTCATTACAACTATTAAAATATTTATAAATCCAAAATAAAGTTTGTTCTACTCGAGGTGAAACATTCACGTCCTAAAACAAAGGACAGAACCCCTAAATCTCAAAGAGATGCGATCAGTAGAGGAAGAGGTGGAAGAAGAAAGAAGGATGAGATAATTAACTACAATTATTTTCTCAATTCAGTCATTTTTCAGTTATGGAGCAAAAGTGCAGTTTCTGCAGTAAAACTACATCATGAAGTAATGAGTTTAAACTGAAGAGAGAACGTTGCTGAAGAGAAAGAAGGTTAAATATTTCCCCTCAGTTTCATCACATTTGATCCTTTAGCTTAAACCTTAGTGCTGCTTAAGGGACATGGAATGCTTTTGAATTTAAATTGATGTGTAGATTCATCTTAGCTGGATAAAAGTATTTTGCAGTCTGTATCAGCTCGACAGTTTTTAAGAGTTTAACTATGTCTCATTTATTTCTGATGCTCTCATCAATACACTTGTGATTAGATGAAAATCAGAGACGAGAGAATGTTGTTGAGCAAACTCCAAAAACTAATTTGTTTCTCTCGTGTGGACTTTTAAATGTCGTTTCAGAGTGTGCTTAAGTGAAAATGTTTTACTACACACGGAACAACTAAATGGTTTCACTCCTGTGTGAACGTTCATGTGAACCTTCAGGTTTCTCTTTTGTGAAAATATTTTACCACACAAGGAACAACTAATTACTTTCACTCTTGTGTGGATAGTCATGTGAACGTTCAGGTTTCTCTTTTGTGAAAATCTTTTACTACACACGGAACAACTAAATGGTTTCACTCCTGTGTGGACAACCATGTGAACGTTCAGGTGTTCCTTTTGTGAAAATGTTTGACTACACAAGGAACAACTAAATGGTTTCACTCCTGTGTGAATAAGCATGTGAATGTTCAGGTTTCTCTTTTGTGAAAATGTTTTACTGCACAAGGAGCAACTAAATTGTTTCACTCCAGTGTGGACAGTCATGTGAACGTTCAGGTTTGCCTTTCGTGAAAATGTTTCACCACAAACTGAACAACTAAATGGTTTCACTCCTGTGTGGACAATAGTCATGTGATAGTTCAAGTTTCTCTTGTGTGAAAAAGTTTTACTACACAAGGAACAGCTAAATGGTTTCACTCCTGTGTGGACAGTCATGTGATCGTTCAGGTGTCCTTTATGTGAAAATGTTTTACTACACACAGAACAACTAAATGGTTTCACTCCTGTGTGAACAATCATGTGAATGTTCAGGTTGCCCTTATGTGAAAATGTTTTACCACAAACGGCACAACTAAATGCTCTCACTCCCGAATGGATAACCATGTGAACGTTCAGGTTTCCCTTTAGTGAAAATGTTTTACTACACAAGGAGCAACTAAATGGTTTCACTCTTGTTTTGGTTCCAGTGTGTCTCTCCAGAGGTCTCTTGTGGTCAGAGCTTCCAGCACATTCAGGCGAGCTGATTGATGTATTTCCAGTACTACAGTTCACATCACTTACAGGTTCCTGAGTCTCCTTCCAATCTCTACTGTCATCAGTCTCAGGTTCAGACGAGTCTTCATTATCTGATCCTAGATGTCTTTCTGGATCTAACTTCCTGTCTGGTTCTGATCCTCCACAATCCCCTCCATCAGCTTCTGTTTCCATCTGTTCAGTTTGTCTTTGATGAAGCTGTGAGGACTGAGCTTCTTCTTCTTCTTCATCATCTTCTTCATCATCTTCACTCTTTACAGGAGCTAGTGGGGACTTGTTACCAGCCTCCTTCAGTCCTTGAAGCTGCTCTTCCTCCTGACTGGTCCAGAGTTCCTCATGTTCCTCTTTAATGTTGGGGGGCTCTGGGTCCTCCAGGTCTCCTTTAATGTGGTGGGGCTCAGGGTCCTCTTTAATGTAGGGGGGCTCTGGGTCCTCCTGGTCCTCGTTAATGTGTGTTGGCTCTGGGTCCCCCTGGTCCTCGTTAATGTGTGGGGGCTCTGGGTCCTCCTGATCCTCCTGGTCCTCGTTAATGTGGGGGGGCTCTGGGTCCTCCTGGTCCTGACGAAAGCTCAAGTCTTGCTGCTCAGGGAAAACATTTCCTTTAACCATTAACAGCTGCTGGACGTCTGTGGAGATTAATAAAATATATTCATACGTCTGAATCTTATATTAATTTCTCTATTCATCTCTCCATCTATAAGGTCGTAGGTACGTTGATACCTCTGCCAACTGCCAACTATATTTAAATATAGTAGAGACTGGGTCCTCGCGTACGGTTTAGATAGTTCCCCTGAAAAATTCTGATGCTGCAAGAGTCGAGGAAATGAGAACACAGGGAGCGTTTTGTTGTGTTTCATTCGCTGTGTGGGCATTTTATTTCTTTAAGTGCCCTGCTGCTTTTATTCTAATTTTTGCCTTTTGACTGTATTTGTTAATGTTTCAAAATCAATGTTCTTAATATCTTTTTTTAAATCTTGTTTTCTTCTGCATTATGTTTTGATCCTTTTATGTAGTAAATTGTATACTATGTACCTCTGAGATGTAGTACAGTAAAAAGTACACTAGGTACCTCTGAGATGTAGTACAATAAAGTGTACAATATGTACCTCTGAGATGTAGTACAGTAAAAAGTACAATATGTACCTCTGAGATGTAGTACAGTAAAAATTACAGTATGTACCTCTGAGATGTAGTACAGTAGAAAGTACAGTATGTAAATCTGAGATGTAGTACAGTAAAACAGTACAGTATGTACCTCTGAGTTGTAGTACAGTAAAAAGTACAATATGTACCTCTGAGATGTAGTACAGTAGAAAGTGTGATATTCTTGGACTGTTATCTCAACGTGTTGATAAAGTTGTAAACGGCATCAACAGGAAGCTTTATAGTCATCGTGTCTCAGAACTGGTCCATCAGTGTAAAGTGAGAACAAACAGAACCAACCTGCTCTTTGGATCCGGACTTCCGGGTTGAAAACAGCGTCCAGTAGTCTCCGTTGTCGCTGGTTCTCCTCTTTTGAACTAGAAAGTTCCTCCTCGTACTCTGCTATCGTTCTTTCAAACAGCCCAAATATCTCTTCAGCAGCCGCAGTTAGTCGCTGGTTGACTAAAGTTCTCAGCATTTGGACTTTAGACATTTTCAAACGTTTTCTCGTCACAAACTGCGTCACAAAGCCCGTTTCCTCTCCGTTAAACTGGGACGAGCTGTGTTGATGAGCTGTGTTGATTCCAGCATGCTAAGCTAGCTTCAGGATCTTTGTAGGCTACCGGGAGATGAGTCACAGGAACAACATCCGGGAACAAAGGTGAACGTCTAGAAGTCCATTCAGAAGGTTTCTCAGACCTCCAGAGACTCTGCTGGATCAGGACTGAAGGAGCTACCTGACTCTTTATCAACGAGCCACGAGACGCTGCTGCTGCTGCTGCTGACGGGAGCCGCCATGTTGCTCAGGGAACAACATCCGGGTCCGCCGCAGCTCGCGGCGTCACCTTCAAAATAAAAGCTTTGAGGATCTTCTGTGTGACTTTCATGGCAGACTTGATGCATAGAGCGCATTTGATCTAAATAATATGTCATCATTGTCATCTTAAGTCAGTGGTTGTTCACTTGGAAATTAAAGCTTAAAAAATATTTCCCAACACAGATCCAAACATGTTCATTAACAGGTTTATAGAAACACACAGGTCCAAAAACTAATCCGCATTCATAAAGTGTAGTACTTTTCTTGATCTAAATATGTGTATTTTAAATAATTATTTAATAAGTAAATAATAAAAAGTGCATTTAAATTAAATATAAAACAAAAATAGAAGTTATCATCAAATGAATTATAAAATGAAGCGAAAACATCACGGTGACTCGACCCACTTCTGACAAACACTCTGTGGTCTCCATTCGGTGAGCGATATGTTTCCATTCAGCGCCATCGAATTGATTCATTGGAGATTTTAGCTGCTTCATGAGCATCTCCATTGTCACAATTATTACTTATCGTCTATTTGTTTTTCTATTGTTTAATGTTTGACACTGAAATGATCATTTAAACCACTAAATGATCCTCATCGAGCCGAGACGTGAACAGAGCTATATAGAGATACATCACCACACCACATGAGCAGGGTTCATACGTCATGGAAAACCTGGAATTCCAAAATGGTTATTTCCAGGCCTGGAAAAGTCATGGAAAAAATGAAATCCTCAAAGTGTAAATGTGTTATAATCATGTGTTCATGACGTTCATTTTCGCTGAGTTTGAAATAATGAATCTGCTTTTAAAAGAAAGAGGCTCAACATATCAGCAGCATCCATACATCTATATAAATGTTTATTCTTTTAATCAAACTATTGTCTCTCATTCATTTGAGTCATTTAAGGTTTACTGTATGCTTTGAATCCTCATTGTTAGTTTAAATACTACATTTTATCACTTTGTACTGTTCACACACACATTTCACACAATGTTTGCTCGTGAACATTTGGTTTAAAATCATGAAAATGTGGTTAAAAGTCATGAAAAAGTGGTCAAAAGTGATGACAATTTGGTTTAAAGTCATTGAAATGCATTGGTCAGAATGTGTATGAACCCTGCATGAAACTAACGGGACGTTTAGCATTAACGTGAATACCTGTGACTTAATTGAGCAACATTGTCCATTTCCCAAAAATATTGAGGAAAGCCAAAATCCACAGTGTTCATAGTTTACTTCTCACATTTCTGGATGCCAGATATTGAGCTGACAAACAACATCAAAAGATATCTAATTTATGAATTAGATTGTTTTCTGTCATGCATATTTTTTTTGTTGTATTTTAACTGATTGGAGGTTAAGAAACAAGTTTCTTTTTACACTCAATTATAAAAATGTTTATAAACGTATTTTTATACACATTTGTTTACCATTTTATGTATTTCATTTGTATATTTCATATTTTTATGTTTTTCCGTTGAATTTTTAAATTGTGTTTCTTATTACTGTTGTATTGTTTATTTATATTACTTGATGTGTGAATAAGGGCTGCTGTAATACCGTAATTTCCCCACAGAGGGACTAATAAAGGACTATCTTATCTTACATTATCTTATTTTATATATTCAACTATGAACAACTCTGTCTCCTCTGTGAATATAATATTGTGCTATTTAAAATTCAGATCAAGACAATATTAAGAGTTTGACTGGAGCTTTATTGTATGTTTAATCCCTTTATCCTTCACTTCAACACCCACCGTGAACATTTGGGTTCTTCCACACCAAACTATCAGGAAAAGTCAGCTGAGTGTCATGCGTGAAGGTTAAATTGAAATACTCGGTGTAGATGAAGCGACAATATGCGGACGATCACTGTTGTTATATACATAATTCTTTTACTACATTTTTTAAGTAATACCAATAATTGTCCAACCAAAGAAACAGTTAAATGCCGGGAAGTTTTATTGTCTCATAAGATATATAAAGGCAAACACAACGTAAAAGCAGGTTAATGTTTAAGCTTGGTTACAATGTTAAGGCTAGTAAACAGTTAACATGACCCAGCATCAGCTGGACCGGTGTTTTTAAACCTTTTCTCCAATAAAATATCCCACCGCACACCAACAACCCAAAAAGTTACAAACTGTTACATTGTAGCATAATACAACATATATTGTTGGCAATTATTGCGCTACCTACTGTCATGGAAGAGTATTTCATTACTATGCCAGCCACCATATTGCAGGCTAAGACGCTCAACAATGGAAAATGATTTGCACCAACTGAATAATATTTTTTTGGACCAATTAAATTAAATTGGACATTTTCCCACGGCACACCGGACGATCGCTCACGGCACAGTGGTTGAAATTCACTGAGCGAGAGGTTCACAGCGATCCACCACAGCGAGGACTTCCCCAATTTGGACGCCTGTGTAGGTCCCAACGATGGACATCACTGTGGTCTTCCCGTTGCTGTAGGTGCGTTTGACGCGTGCAGTGAAAGGGATGTCTGCCTCGTACTTGTAGCCCACCATAGTGATACTGCAGGAGTGGTTTGGTGGGGTGTCGTGCTCAACAGAAACAGCGTACTCTTTTGACTCGGTATAAGTCGTCCCCTTGGAGAACTGGAGGGTCGTCTCGATGCCAAGCTCAACATTTGCGGAGCCAATTATGGGGATTCCAGCAGTGATGCTCGTCTTCACGCCCACTGTGATGGAATAGCTGATGTCCCACCTTTGCTCCTCTTGGTACGTCTTTGAGAGAGAAGCTTTCTGTTTAACTGTCTGGCAGCTTTTGTTGACGAGGGTAGTCTGGTTCATGGTCTCTGGAGGAGACTTAAAGGGTTTAATGCCGTCAGTGTTATATTTGACATCGTAGATGTGCTCGCTGCATATTTCTTTGTTGATGGTCAGGACCTCAAAGGACTTGTACCAATACTCAGAACCTTCCCAGGGAAGGAAGAAGGCCTCATTTTTAACATCCACCTTCCCAAGACCATACTGGTTCTTCCCAACATATATCTCTGTGTTGGGGCAGGTCTCGACTGAATTTGGAGGCACTGAACCGTAAGAGCCTCCCTTCCATTCCAAAAACTCAAAGTCATCTTTGTTCACCAGGATCTCAAATGAGGCGCTGAGATGCTCTTTATCTCCATAGGCGTAGTGGCAGTAAGGACCCATGTCAGGGTTGTAGAAGCCAGCCGCACGCCCGTGCTTGCAAACATAGTCGGTGCGTTTGGCATAGTCGTTGTAGATTGAAACTGCTCCGTTGGGGAGAGAGCCATCAAAGGTTTTCCATTCCAGGTGGGTTTGATCATCTTGGGCCATCTTCAGGAACACTCACAACTTCAGCTGCAGATGAAGCAAATCACAAAAACACTGATCATCATGATTTCAAAATCAATCCAATCGATGTCATCGTAATTATACAGGAGTGTGAATAGTCACAACAGAATGGTGAGACACAGTTTATTATGCATGAATCATTTTAAGAATGAAGATAAAGTAAAACTCATTTTTAAGAGAACATCTGTTGTGCAATCTCATGTGTTGTGTACAGGGACACATATTGTCTGTTTATTCATGTTAAATCTTATTCATACAACACACAGCAAAACTAGTAGTAATGTATTCCACAGGCCGACATGAAAAGAACAAAGCACGCAGCTACACACACATTTCTACATGAATATATATTCATAATCACATATGAATGACTCCACATGTGATCCGTAAACTACAAGTAGCCTGAAGATCTAAACTAACAGCAAGTATTTTTTTCTGTGACTTTTCAATTTAATTCAATTCAGTTTATTTTGTGTAGCCCAAAATCACAAATACAAGCTTGGCCTCGCAGGCCTTTACAATCTGTACACAACATCCCTGTCCCAGGACGTCACATCGGATCAGGAACAACTCCCCAAAGAAACTCCCCCTTCCTGTGTGTACTTTTAAGGCAGCTGAGAACTGTCCGACTTGATTCAACAGTTTTTAATGAACGCCTCCCGCAGCAGCCGCCTGCTCTCGTCCGCATTCGAGGCGAGAACCGGTTTTAACGAACTACTACTAAAACATGTCACTGAACCGGTTCTAGTTACGTCGCTGTCAAGCAGCTTCTCCCGCAGGAGGCTACTCGTGATTCGCTAACCCCGTCCCTGGATAAACTATCAAAAGTTGAAAGACTCTTCTGAAACAAACACACAGCATCAAGCTGCAGAGGAGCGATTCCTCAACTGCTGCAGCAAACTGAGCAGAGTAAATATACAAAGTGGATCAGGTCTCCAAACTCCACGACTGCTGCTGGTCCTGCAGCTCACGAGACGAGGAAGCGTCAGCTAGTAAAGACGTGTCCGTCCTCCCTTTGCGGTGATGTAAAAGTCCGGCGTTGCCTGGACGCTCAGCGTTAACGTAGCAAAAGACATGCGTTTTAAAATAGAAAACCTCACACAGGGTTTAAACCGGCTGCCTTGCCGACACATTTGAGTTTGGCAGTCGGGTAAAGCAGCGATGCAATGTCAAGAACTGACTTTAATCTTGTTCTGTGATGTCATAAATACAACAAACTGTAGCGTTTGTACATATAACATGACTCTGTATACAACTCATACACCTGTACGTGATATCAAGTTGCAAAAACTTACAGTCAAAGCGTCCAAAGGTTCAGTGAATCGCCCGCACAAGGAAGCGAGTACAGACGCTGGAGGGAAGACCAGGGCTCAGAGCTCAGTGCCGGAGTGTCAGCGACTAGGTACAGAGGCTGGTATAAGAGCTCGCGTGAGAGGCGTTCTGATTTCTAAAACTTGTTCCACCAGTTTGATCTGTTCTCCTTGGCAGCGGCAGCTGTGTTCAGCGATGGTGTATTCGTTAGTGATATGTGTGTTGTGGAAGCCTGTTGCCATCCACACTACTGCTCAAAGGTTTGGGGTCACTCAGAAATGTCTTTACTTTTCAAAGAAAAGCACTGATTCTTTCAATGAAAATAACATTACATGAATCATAAATACTCTGTGTACATTGTTAAAGTGGTAAAAGGTGTGAACGTCTGGCTCTTAATGAAATATCTACATCGTGTGGAGAGGCCCACTCCCAGCAGCTGTAAAGAAGCTCTACAACTGTTCTTCCTTTGAGCTGGTTGAGCATCTGGAGCCTCACATTTTTAAATGATAACTCCAGGACCTACGGGGTTAATGGATGACTCTTTAGCAGCCAAGCAGGAAACAAGCAGCTGCTATTTTGTGTGTGATCCTTCCTTGTTTCTGTGTTCTCTGTTCAACAGGACAGCATGCAGCGGCAAGTCGAGTGCAAAGAGCCAAATCACGCTCTGTGGCATCGTTTCACATCACACAGGAGGTGACGGAGCCGTACACAGAACGGTTGCTTTATTCAAATTGAATGGCTATATTTATAAAACATCTGAAAACTATTCACAGAACAGACTCAGAGTTGAGCTTCACATCAATTAATACACGAGTGAGAGTTTACAGAACGCAGCCACAGACCTTCACACAGGATATTGCTGTGCTCGCCCTCCAACACACGAACAGCTCAGTGTAACGTGATGGGCCAGATAAATCACACTTGATTGAGTACATTCATGTACACAATGAAGTCATAGAAGCTTCACACGGTTGTTCTGGAAGAGGAAAAAGAAGGATTTGGATGTTAAATTGTTAAAAAAAAAAGATTCTTTACACACTTCTTGTCTCACAAGCAGGAGAACTGAACGACTGATGTATACGTAGGACATATATTTTCATTTCACTGTCGTCTTAGAGGCCATGCTGAGGTTTTCCCTCATGTCTTCATGGCTGAGTCATTGAACGGCTCTGGCGTTGAACAAACACAAAACTGGTCCAGAGCCATCAGAGGAGTCAGATGTGTCTCAATCAAGATCGTTATGTAGAACCAGACGACATCATTTCTTGTTGGCGCTTGTTGGAAAACTTGTTTAGTCGAAGACTTTTAACCCTCGCGTGGTTTCATCGTTTTAGTTTTCCAGTGTTCGTATGTCTGCTGGACCCGCTGCTTTTTCTTTTTTTAATTCAACACAATCAAACTGTTTGATGTTAAAATACTTTAGTTTACTTCATCCCAATCACAAGAATATAAACATAATATATGGTTCAACTTTGCCCTTTACCTTTGTTAGATCACATTTATGAATTAATGTGCTACTCATTTTTGTTATGTCATAAAAAAAGAAGAAAATCACTTATAGTGAAGACGTGAGTGACGCTCCTGGACACAGACTCTCCCATCCCTCGACAGTGTACTCATGAGCACCACAGTCTGGCCTTTCTCTGGCACATCGGCTACCATCGGCTGTTCCTGTCCATGTTATCAGAGCGCATGGGATGGAAGTCCTCCTGATGCTGTTCACCTCCTGGCCTGAGGGGGGTGCTGTGATATGTTTGGCCTCGCTCGGTGCCCTCTCTTCATTGCAGGTGACTTGGAAGGCCGGTCAGACAGTTGACCGGCCTGTTCTTTGTACTCATCAGCACTGCTTCCTCTTCAGGATCTCGGGCGAGGTACAATAATAAAGTTATGACCACTGAGTCCTCGAGTCGTGTCCGGGACAACTCTCATTCCTTTATTCTTCTGAGTGGGTCCTTGTCACGAACCGGGGGGCACGGCCATGACAAAAGAAGGGGGATACACACAAGTGACCGGCTTTAACAAAAACAGGTGTGTTGAACTTAGGTGGTATAAAACACAAGCTAGGTCAACAGTGGCGTCAGTGTTCACAGCAGTGGAGGTGAGTGCACGAGTGGAAAGTGTGTGTAATGTCGGACAGTGCAGAGACAAACCTTAATCTAGAATACGAAGCCAAACGGACCAGCTGAGACCAGAGCGCCTTCTGGGAGAGTGCCGCTGATTAGCACAGGTGTCCCCACTCTCCTGGCGGCCCTGTGCCACGCCCACCTGCAGCACCTGCAGGGGCAATGGCCAGTGACTTCCTGCATCACCTCCCATGCAGCTAAAAGCAGCCGCGGTGGCCCCTCTGCCCAGTCTCCATCTGTGTTTTAAATTCAAGGCTGAACTGTCCCTTTAAAAGTTGCACCTTTAAATGATAACTCCAGGACCTACGGGGTTAATGGATGACTCTTTAGCAGCCAAGCAGGAAACAAGCAGCTGCTATTTTGTGTGTGATCCTTCCTTGTTTCTGTGTTCTCTGTTCAACAGGACAGCATGCAGCGGCAAGTCGAGTGCAAAGAGCCAAATCACGCTCTGTGGCATCGTTTCACATCACACAGGAGGTGACGGAGCCGTACACAGAACGGTTGCTTTATTCAAATTGAATGGCTATATTTATAAAACATCTGAAAACTATTCACAGAACAGACTCAGAGTTGAGCTTCACATCAATTAATACACGAGTGAGAGTTTACAGAACGCAGCCACAGACCTTCACACAGGATATTGCTGTGCTCGCCCTCCAACACACGAACAGCTCAGTGTAACGTGATGGGCCAGATAAATCACACTTGATTGAGTACATTCATGTACACAATGAAGTCATAGAAGCTTCACACGGTTGTTCTGGAAGAGGAAAAAGAAGGATTTGGATGTTAAATTGTTAAAAAAAAAAGATTCTTTACACACTTCTTGTCTCACAAGCAGGAGAACTGAACGACTGATGTATACGTAGGACATATATTTTCATTTCACTGTCGTCTTAGAGGCCATGCTGAGGTTTTCCCTCATGTCTTCATGGCTGAGTCATTGAACGGCTCTGGCGTTGAACAAACACAAAACTGGTCCAGAGCCATCAGAGGAGTCAGATGTGTCTCAATCAAGATCGTTATGTAGAACCAGACGACATCATTTCTTGTTGGCGCTTGTTGGAAAACTTGTTTAGTCGAAGACTTTTAACCCTCGCGTGGTTTCATCGTTTTAGTTTTCCAGTGTTCGTATGTCTGCTGGACCCGCTGCTTTTTCTTTTTTTAATTCAACACAATCAAACTGTTTGATGTTAAAATACTTTAGTTTACTTCATCCCAATCACAAGAATATAAACATAATATATGGTTCAACTTTGCCCTTTACCTTTGTTAGATCACATTTATGAATTAATGTGCTACTCATTTTTGTTATGTCATAAAAAAAGAAGAAAATCACTTATAGTGAAGACGTGAGTGACGCTCCTGGACACAGACTCTCCCATCCCTCGACAGTGTACTCATGAGCACCACAGTCTGGCCTTTCTCTGGCACATCGGCTACCATCGGCTGTTCCTGTCCATGTTATCAGAGCGCATGGGATGGAAGTCCTCCTGATGCTGTTCACCTCCTGGCCTGAGGGGGGTGCTGTGATATGTTTGGCCTCGCTCGGTGCCCTCTCTTCATTGCAGGTGACTTGGAAGGCCGGTCAGACAGTTGACCGGCCTGTTCTTTGTACTCATCAGCACTGCTTCCTCTTCAGGATCTCGGGCGAGGTACAATAATAAAGTTATGACCACTGAGTCCTCGAGTCGTGTCCGGGACAACTCTCATTCCTTTATTCTTCTGAGTGGGTCCTTGTCACGAACCGGGGGGCACGGCCATGACAAAAGAAGGGGGATACACACAAGTGACCGGCTTTAACAAAAACAGGTGTGTTGAACTTAGGTGGTATAAAACACAAGCTAGGTCAACAGTGGCGTCAGTGTTCACAGCAGTGGAGGTGAGTGCACGAGTGGAAAGTGTGTGTAATGTCGGACAGTGCAGAGACAAACCTTAATCTAGAATACGAAGCCAAACGGACCAGCTGAGACCAGAGCGCCTTCTGGGAGAGTGCCGCTGATTAGCACAGGTGTCCCCACTCTCCTGGCGGCCCTGTGCCACGCCCACCTGCAGCACCTGCAGGGGCAATGGCCAGTGACTTCCTGCATCACCTCCCATGCAGCTAAAAGCAGCCGCGGTGGCCCCTCTGCCCAGTCTCCATCTGTGTTTTAAATTCAAGGCTGAACTGTCCCTTTAAAAGTTGCACCTTTAAATGATAACTCCAGGACCTACGGGGTTAATGGATGACTCTTTAGCAGCCAAGCAGGAAACAAGCAGCTGCTATTTTGTGTGTGATCCTTCCTTGTTTCTGTGTTCTCTGTTCAACAGGACAGCATGCAGCGGCAAGTCGAGTGCAAAGAGCCAAATCACGCTCTGTGGCATCGTTTCACATCACACAGGAGGTGACGGAGCCGTACACAGAACGGTTGCTTTATTCAAATTGAATGGCTATATTTATAAAACATCTGAAAACTATTCACAGAACAGACTCAGAGTTGAGCTTCACATCAATTAATACACGAGTGAGAGTTTACAGAACGCAGCCACAGACCTTCACACAGGATATTGCTGTGCTCGCCCTCCAACACACGAACAGCTCAGTGTAACGTGATGGGCCAGATAAATCACACTTGATTGAGTACATTCATGTACACAATGAAGTCATAGAAGCTTCACACGGTTGTTCTGGAAGAGGAAAAAGAAGGATTTGGATGTTAAATTGTTAAAAAAAAAAGATTCTTTACACACTTCTTGTCTCACAAGCAGGAGAACTGAACGACTGATGTATACGTAGGACATATATTTTCATTTCACTGTCGTCTTAGAGGCCATGCTGGGGTTTTCCCTCATGTCTTCATGGCTGAGTCATTGAACGGCTCTGGCGTTGAACAAACACAAAACTGGTCCAGAGCCATCAGAGGAGTCAGATGTGTCTCAATCAAGATCGTTATGTAGAACCAGACGACATCATTTCCTGTTGGTGCTTGTTGGAAAACTTGTTTAGTCGAAGACTTTTAACCCTCGCGTGGTCGTGCCAGCGAGGAGCAGTGACACACAAGGCCGAAAATATCCCTCGGAGAGGGAAACAGCCAAGGAATCGGCAGAAGACATAAAATCAAACAAACAAAAACAAATCTGTCATATACATCCAGTTACATTGATGGATTTGACCAAGACCGAAGTCATCAAGAGGTTTCCAATGAGTTAAAAAGAAGTAAAAGTTATGAATTCTGATGATGACCATATGCTCAAACTTTTCTTTTTAAAGACTTTATTGTACAATTGACTGTTTGCTATTTAATTAATGACTAGTACAGTGAGGTTGAGGCAACAAAACCAAGTAGAGGACTTTAGATAACCTCATACACTTAAGACATAGTAAATGTTAGAGATTATGCAACAAAACCACAACAACATCAACAAAATGTTGTGACCGACCGGCATCTTCTGTACTCAAGCTGCTTTATCGCTGATTCATAAAGCAAATAGTTTCACCATTCAGCACTGATCTGGACCAATTTAATCATTTACGCCAAGTTGACCTTCAACTTTTCTAAGGTCAGGCTTTAGGAGAGATACAGCTCTGTTCTTTTATTGTACCAACAACAATTTTTACAGTAGTTTTTAGTTTTTTTATTGTACCAACAACATGCCGACTGGTTTCCTGCAGAGTTTTCATCTGTGTAAGGACAACATTTCCTTCAGCACACCACGTGTATAGTTTACAGTTTATATATGCAACAGTGTGCAAACCATCAGTCCATAATCATCTATTAAAGAAAATAATTATATGCAATATGACATACACTGTAAAAAATAAATCATATTTTACGGAAAATAACTAACATTTTTACATTTATTTTTTTAATACATAAAACTCTGTAAAATTACAGACAATATGTATAAATTAACAACTCAACTGTTAATGTAAGTATTTTTTATAAAAAAACATCTGTATTATTATGAGGGTTTTTTACTAAATAAATTCATACAGATCCTTTATTGAAGGTGTTTGATTGTGAAAAACAGAAATAATTCTGTTATGTTACAGTCAATTCAGACGGTGACATAACAGAATTACACACAACGTTAAGTGATACAACTTCATTGAAGGTGTTTGATTGTAATAACACAGGACAAATCTGTAAAATAAGTGTTTCACTGCAAAAACCTTTCATGAAAACTTCTGTTGATTTATGGTTTTCGTCCTTTATTTGAATTCAGATTTTTTTACCTTAATTTTTAGGTTTTTGTTTGTCTGCCAGTCATTTAATCTTTTTTTTAGGTCTGATTTTTTTTTTACAGTGTACAACATGTAAATATATGTAATAACTACAATAAGAAAATTATACTTTCAAATGTTTAAGAAAACACATATTTATTGCATTTAAATTATATTCACTGTAAAATATAATTACTTAATTAAACACATTGGTTTAACTCTTAAACATGAAAAACACTGAATTAGAAGTACTGGCTTTACAAGTTGAGTAATACCAATAATGTGTGAAGCATTAGATGTAAAATGTAGAAAATGACAATTTTCACTTTGTCAAATTCTGGTGAAAGATTGTGAGAACGTTTCCCCAAAAACAAAATCTGACAAAAAGAGAGGAATAGAAGAAGCATGAACTTCCAGACGGTTTCGCTTCACATCCTGTTGATTTGAACTTCTACTCCAATACGTAACGGTCAAAGTCAAAGAGTGCATATTTGTTTTGACTCAGCGGCGAGCCGGTTACATAAACCTGGACTCCCGGCACTGGTTTTTAAATCTCATGGTGAGTGCTTCTCAATTACAACCACTCACCTCATAACATGCATAATTTCCCCACTGCTTGAAATGAAAATATTCTCATATTGAAGAACATAGAAGATACAGACGCTCCTCTTTCACACGATCAAAGTCTTGTTTTTCAGTGTGCGTAATATTAAGGATGTTAAAGTTGGTTGGATGTTTGTTAACATGGATTCTGTTCTGTAGATGAAGCTGTTCGTGTTGCTGCTGCTTGCTCTGCCGG
Source organism: Clinocottus analis (assembly GCF_023055335.1). Taxonomy (NCBI): domain Eukaryota; kingdom Metazoa; phylum Chordata; class Actinopteri; order Perciformes; family Cottidae; genus Clinocottus; species Clinocottus analis. The sequence continues at coordinate 1,101,355 of NW_027176098.1, forward strand.
CTTTGTCCTCTGAATCAGGTAAACTGAACAAGCATTACGCTTCGAATATTTAATGTTTCTTCTCTAAACGTCCTCATTCAAGTGCTGCTTTGGATGAGGACGGAGCATGCAGACTGTGGAGGGACTACTATGAAAATATGAGTTCAAAAGACGAATTCACTTCAATATCCCCAAAATAAATGTAAATTATCCCTTTTAAAGGGTCAGTTTACTAAAATCACCTCTGTGTTTATATTATGGAGTTTACAACTGTCCTGTCAAAATAAAAGCCTTCCCACCAACGTTAACTTTTGCTTCTTTTTTACAGTGTATTTAAGCATTCAGCATGTAAACCACAGGTCTGTGATCTCCTCATACTGCAGCTGATTGTATGCAGTATGACATTCAACACACAGTCATGTAAAGATGTGGAAAGCATTCATGAATAATAATAATAATAATAATAATAATAACATATTCAGATGTTCCCGTTACCTCCTCACGGTTTCTCCCTCGTCTCATCTAACTCTCAGAAAATTAAGGAAAACATTTCCCAGAAACTAAACTGATAAAAAGAGCTGTGTTCACTTCCTGTTGATTTGTACTTCTACCCAAATATTTAATGGTCAAAGTCAAAGCCAGATAAAGTGAGACGAGGACATTTGGAGCAGACTTCTACACAACAACTACTATAAAAAATATGAGTGTAAAAGAGGAATTCACTTCAATATTATGAGAAAACACAAAAATAATTTTAAATTATAACATTTCAATTGATTTAAGCGCCTAACATAGATGATAGCACACCGTTACACAACAAATTGCAGTTTTACCCCATTTGCTTCGCAGGAAAAACATAGGAGGAACGTAAACAGCAGCACTAAACAACTATCTGGGCAATATGGCCGACATGTTAATATAAAACATACAATGTCTGTCTACCTGAATATTATTCACTTCATATGAAGGTAAATGTTTGCCCCTACGGATGGTTAGCAAACATGTTCAGGTAACGTTAGCTTGCTACGACATTCGGAGGTTAACTATTGTTTTGAGACATAAACTCGCCTGCCAACACAGTCGTTTGCCAACGAACCCCGAGAGCAGTTCCTACGTCATCGAGCTCCTCGACTCAAATATTTGGTCGAGATTGGGAGGATGACTTTCTTTGTGCCACCTTCAGGTGTTTCGTGGCCTTGACATTGTTAAGAAGAAGACAAGTCTTGAGGTGAAAAATGACCCTCGAAAACAACTTCATATAAACTGAAGATCCTCCTTAAAGGTGAACTTTGGAGTAGCAGTGAAACAAGCGTCACAGAAACACGTCTTTATGAGTGGGTCCTCACATGAGGAAGCCTGTTAGAGTGGATATAAATCCTGTCTCATCTCAGTCCCTCAAAAAGAACTTGACCTTCAACCTGCAAGAACCCCACAGAAATATTGCAAACCACAAAATTCCACTATGGAAGCCCATTCTCGTCACAAAAAAAATAAATTAGGACCCAAAAAAAAAAAAAAAAAATAGGACCCCAAAAAAAATAATAATAATAATTAGGACCCCCCCCAAAAAAAAAAATTAGGACCAACAAAAAAAAAATAGGACTAAAAAAAAAAAATGTTTTTTTCGTTGTCATTTTTTTCCGTTGAAAAAAGGCAACAAAAAAAAGTTTCATCTTTTGGTCCCAATTTTTAATTTTTAATTTATTTTTGGTCGTAAGTTGTTTTTTTTTTGTGTTGAGAATGGGCTTCCATAAATCCCCCCCCTCTCCCCCTCCCCTCCTCTCAAAAAAAGAAAAATAACTAACTGTGAAGACCTCTGGCAATGGAAGTGATGACTTGGACTGGTTTTGGTGCACGTTGTATCCACCATGCCACATGTGCAGTCCAGTGGTTGCTCCTTGTGTAACTGTAGAGCAGAGTGGACGATATTACACAGCGAGGTCGCCACAAACCTCAAGAGGGTACAGCTACCTTCTCTCTAGAGTTAGCTTCACTCTCTTGTCGTAGACGCAGGAGAAATGAGAAACTGGAAATCTGAAGCTCATGTTTCCCACTTTGTTCCAGGTATTACAGGAAAAACCTGCAACCAGAACACCGACAACTGTCCCGGCCACGAGTGTCAGAATGGAGGGACGTGTGTAGGTGGAGTCAACGCCTGCAACTGCCTGTGTACACCAGAGTTTACAGGTTTGTGAAGCGATGATCCTGAGCAGAAAGCTATCAGCGCTCTGATCAAAGTGACATTATATCACAAAAAAGGAAGCGTTTATTAATCCCCTGACTGCTGCTCCTCCCCGCAGGTCGGCTCTGCACGGAGGACGTCGACGAGTGCCAGCTGATGCCCGGTGCGTGCCAAAATGGCGGCACGTGCCACAACACCTACGGCAGCTACCAGTGCGTGTGCGTGAACGGCTGGACTGGATACGACTGCGGCGAGAACATCGACGACTGCGCCTACGCCGCGTGCCACCAGGGGTCCACTTGTCACGACCGCGTTGCTTCTTTCTACTGCGAATGCCCCCGCGGTCGCACAGGTGACGACACGTTCATCTCGATTTACAGGAAACGATCTCTCAATGCTCAACAGGAAATGATTTCATAAGAGTATGCAACGCTCCGATGAGCATAAAGTCCCAGTGAAGCAGACGCGTCTTTAACTTCTGTCCTGTGACGTCGTTGTACGGTGTACAGACCCAAAGCGGATTCAACCCAATGAAAACTGTGGAACCAATTTTGTCTCCAGACATCCTTTTCCCTGTTTGAGTTGTCGAAGGAACCCCAAATTAAATCCAATATGTGTGTTTATTGTATGTATTTATTCAGGAAAGTCTTAGGAAAAAACTGCATATCTGCAAAAAAAAACACTTTTAATATGAAGGTAGATTTTTTTACCCGAGCAAATTTGTAGTTTGTAAGTAAATTATCTCCAAATTTTTGCTCTCAATTAAAAAAATTGCTAAAAAATAAATAAAAAATGCTCTTAAAAAAATTAAATATGATGTAAAAAAAAATGCTCTCAAAACTAAAAGTTGCTCTCAATAAAAAAAATTGTCTCAAAAGAAAAAAAATGCTCTCAAAAAAAAAGCTCTACAAACTAAAAGTTGCTCTCAAAAAAGAAACGTGGTCTAAATTTTTTTTAAACGCTCTCAAAACTCAAAGTTGCTCTCAAAAAAATAAATTTTGTCTCAAAAAAAGCTCTGAAAACTAAAAGTTGCTTTAAAAAAATGCATTTGAAAGGTCAATGAAGCTGAAGTTATAGTACTGAGATGTTACAGCACTTTTTTTTGAGAGTAATTTTTTTTTAGACATCAAATTTCTTTTTAAGAGCGTTTAAAAAAAAATTGAGCATTTTTTTTAATTGAGAGCAAAGATTTGTAGATAATTTACCTACAGACAAGAAATTTGCTCGGGTAAAAAAGACACAAATCTACCTTCATATTTTAACATCAAGCATGATATAAGCCAGATTCCCCAAAAAAGCCTCCTGGAGTGGGCAATAATTTCCTTTTTGGAAAAATTAGGACCTAAAGAATCAGAATCTGCAACAAAAATCACAATAAAACAAAGACTTGGTCTGTTAGGAAGGAGATTCAGTCAAAAAAAAACTGTCGTTTGGTTCAAAAATGGAAAAATATCTGAATGTCTGAATGAGGCATGCTGGGACTTAAAATTGGCGCGGGAGGATTTTCACCCGGTTTCCAAAAGGTGAAGTACATCTTCTGGGTTCTGTGCACCAGGACTGCTGTGCCATCTGGACGACGCCTGCATCAGCAACCCGTGTCCGAAAGGCTCCGACTGCGACACCAACCCCTTGAACGGGAAGCACTTCTGTAGCTGCCCGCGCGGATACGTCGGTGCCTCCTGCGATCAGGACGTTGACGAGTGCTCGCTGGGTAAAAGTCACACCACCTGACCTTTGAACTCTCTGCCTGTTGTGTAGTTTCAACCAAATGAATGTCAAGAAAGCTTTTTAGCCTCACACGTGCAATGGTGACCGGTTTTACATGAGCTTTGGTGCCATATCTTTGTGGCTGTAATTAACAAATGGCTTTGGTTTGACTTAAAAAAACAACACTAAAGGTCCTCAATCATCTCGATTGCTCCTCGCTGGGATAAGTACACACATGACAACAACCCGTTTCAGCGAAGCTACATCTATGGATCTGTTTCTACAGATCACAACCCGTGCGAGCACGCAGGGAATTGTATCAACACCAAGGGTTCGTTCCAGTGTAAGTGCCAGCAGGGTTACACCGGGCCGCGCTGCGAGCAGGACATCAACGAGTGCGCGTCGAACCCGTGTATGAATGAGGCCACCTGCCTGAACATAATAGGAGACTTCCACTGTGTATGCAAGCCAGGTAAGTTCATGCAAAAGAAATACTGATGCTCAGGTGTTGGACATTAGCACACTTAAACTATTTGTCAGAATTCATATTGACTAAATGCAGTAAATCAAAGCGTACAAATAAGTCACATGGGCGCTAAACTGTTCCATCCATCCATAAAGAGAATTGGGGTTTTCCTCAGGTTACTCTGGGTGGCGCTGTGAGACGGACATCAACGAGTGTTCCTCGGACCCGTGTTACTACGGCACCTGCATCGACGGCCTGGCGTCCTTCAGCTGCAACTGCAAACCCGGATACATCGGCCGGCTGTGCGAGACCAACATCAACGAGTGCCCGAGCCAGCCGTACAGGAACGGAGGCAACTGCCAGGACCGAGAGAACGCCGACATCTACAAGGCCACCACCGGTAACCGGCACACACACACAAACAGAGATGTGGACATGAAGGGCTTCTGAAGTTTGAGCAATACTGAAATTGCAATCTTCTTCTCTTCAAAATCTAAAATGAAAGATTAGGAACTTTTACCGCCTCCTGACAAGGGAGTGGGAAAGTGTGAATTGTGAAAGCATATTCTGTAGCCAAGACAAAATAACTACTTATTACAACACCTTCAAAATGAAGGGTACTGGACTGGCCACATCAAACTTCATCAGGCACCTGGATAGGAGAGTCACTTAATATGAAGGTAAATGTTTGCCTCTACGGATGGTTAGCAAACTTGTTACGCTCAGCATCAGGTAACGTTAGCTTGCTACGACATTGGCTGAATATTTGATGACTGTTTGTTTGCCACATGTTTTCCTCCCTATACAATCTGTGTTATAAAAGGCAGTTGGAATAACACTTTACTGATGTCTTTCAATGTATGCTCAAACTTTCTTTCCTTCTTTTACGCAGACCTCCTGCTGGACCCAGGTCTGGGGCACAAGGTTCCTAATATCACTGCTAACAGATCTACAAATGAAGTTCTTCCAACTCCTGTGGAGATTAAGAACAAGCTTGACCTGCATTCTTTGGACTGGTACTCCTCGCTCAACATCAACCAAACCAATCTGGAGTGGCAGGTCTTCAACCACTCTCTCCCCAAAGGAGCAATCTCAATCTACAACAAATATGTTGGACGCATCGACTACGTCTGCCAATTCTTGTGCAACGCCGGCTTCTACAGCCCGAACATAGATCCTTACTGCCACTACCCTTATAAAGGGAAAGAGTACACAAGCTTTTTATGGCCATTTGAGGTTCTTGTGAACAAAGACAACTTTGAGTTGATGGAATGGAAGGATGGCTCTTACGGTTCAGTGCCTCCGAATTCGGTCAAGACCTGCTCCAAGGAAGTCTATGTTGGGATGAACGAGTATGGTCTTGGAAAGGTGGATGTTAACGATGAGGTATTTTACCTTCCCTGGGTAGGTTATGAGTATTGGTACAGGTACTACCAGGTCCTGACCTTCAACAAAGATATAGACAGTGAGCACTTATCTGAAGTCAAGTATAAGACTGATGGCGTTAAACCCATTGAGTATCCTCCAGAGACCATGCGCAAGTCTGCCATCACCAACTACCAGTGCCAGACAGTGACAGGGACAGCAACCCTCTCAAAGACGTACCAAGTGGAGCAAAGGTGGGACACCAGCTTTTCCATCACAGTGGGCGTCCAGACGAGCATCACTGCTGGAATCCCCAAAATCGGCTCCGCAGGTATCGAGTTTAGCGAGGAGACGACCCTCCAGTTCACCAAGGGGACGACGTACATTGAGTCGACCACCCACACTGTTTCTGTCCAGTGCAAAGTCCCACCAAACCAGTCCTGTGGTGTCAGTATGGTGGGATATAAGTACGGGGCAGAAATCCCTTACACTGCACGCATCAGCCGCACATACAGCAACGGGGAGACCAGATGGACGTCCATCTCTGGGACCTACAGAGGCGTCCAAATGGGAGAAATCCTGGCTGTGATGGATCGCTGTGAACCTGTACCTGATCCCACGCCCTGTCCCTGAAAGAGTGATGGAAGAGGGTCCATGAGATACAATACCTGACCAATTGCATGTTGCATACCCTTAACAATGTATTGATAAGCAAAAAAAATAGACCTTCTTTCATCGTTTATATGCCTTGATATATTTTATATAACATTAAAACTACTTGGCTTTTAATGATTATGAAACCTTTGTGTTTAATTGAAGTGTCGTGTCCTTATCAAAAGATCGGTGGTTAAATTATTGTTAATTCTAAACAAGTCTCTCCTGATTGAACTACTTATCCTCCACTGTAAGTGATGATCTACATAGATACTTGACTGCATGGCTTTGGAGTCCACTGTATTTGGTTTCAGGTCATTTTGGTTAATAAATAGATGCAGACAGAAACTAAACCGAAATACATCTGAGATGAAGTTTATTAGTCATAGTACATCATGGTCTCAACGCAACATTTTCACAATCTACACAAGTTATTATTGTACTTCTTAACAAGGAACTTAGTACACAATATCAACAGTAACCAGAAAACACAATGCACATGGTACCTTGAAGGCATATATGGAGTGACACGTCTGGATTTTTTTTATGAAACCAGCAAGTCTGTCAATTTCTGCTTTCTAAGTTCATCCGATCTTTTCAAAACATAAAATTACACACAAAACACCTAAAATGCGTAAGACTGACTCGTGGATATGTCGTGATATTTCTAAACCTTCCCACGAGATCGGGTTAATTTAGGACTCATTGTTCTCCTTCTACCAGGGAGTTAAACGTCTGGATACCGCGGTTACACAAAAGATACACAATTTCTCTCTTTAGGTATATCCTCGTCTGTGAGAACACACTTGTACACAAAAGAAGTTCTCACACTCCTTCAGGCTAAACTCTTTTACACTGAGTTTATGTTGAATTCAGTCTCACAACAACTTAACCATTAAACATTAAAATAGCATGATGGATAAACATGATACATAATGTGATATACGTTCAAAAGCATGAAGGAATTCCCCTTAGAAAAAGAAACTTTCATTGATGCCATGTACAATGAGAAGAATGTGTATGATGTTCTGGATATGTATGTGTCAGGCATTGTTTAAGCACACCTCATTTAAATACTCTGTGATAAATATGGTAAATTAGGTTCAGATTTACTGTAGAAATGTAAAAGTGTATGTCAACTATCTCAATCATAAGCTCGGGAGGTCACATCGCAACAACTTTGTACACTTCTCACATACTCTATGTTCATGGGTGTCACCCAGAGGTTTTGGAAGTGCCTGTTCAGACTAGTTGCTTTTGACTCTCCTCTGATTTCTTATTGGAGAAACACCACATGCCTTGTGAGAAAAAAAAGAAGCACAATGTGAGATGCCCCCAGCTTTTAGCGTTAGCTTGATTCCTGAAGGATCTTGTTATCACTAAAACATTTTGTTTCTGTTTGAGCATTGAGGATTCCTCAGGACACCAGAGTTTCTATCTGAACTGTGAAGAAGTGTTGATCGTCGTGCACCCGGATGCACGACTCAGACAAGTGAAAGTTCATGTTTACTTACTTGGTTCAAAAGCGTCAGGCCCAGGGGCAAAAGTCCGATGGGCAGTCGGCGGATCGTGCAGGCGACTTCAACCAGGCTGAAGAGTCTGAGAACTATAACCTGCTTCTGAGATGTTTTCTCTGTGAAGACGAGCCCACCTCATGACTCCTGGCTGCACTGGCCAGGATGATGGCTGCTTTTGGTCTTTTTTCAGTGTTCATGTTGAATCATGTTGGATCTGTGTTTTCCCCTCAGGTTTTTTTTTCACAAAACTGATGTTCTTATGAGTTACAGAAGATGTCTTTCACTTAGTAACAGATCATTCATTAGGCCCTTTCCATCGCAGCCATTGAGACGTGTGATTGATAAATGCAGTTTTATCAAACTTAGTTCGGCAACGAGGACCACTTGTGCTCAAGGTCTTCGGTCCTAAACTAAGTTTTATTAAACACATTCATCAATCACACCTGTGTCTCAATGGCTGCGATGGAAAGGGCCTAGTGAATGATCTGTTATTAAGTGGAATAGATCTGTTGTAACTCATAACAACATCTGTTTTGGGGAAACAACCTGAGGGGAAAACAGATCCAACATGATTCAACATGAACACTTAAAAATAAAACTAACCTTATCAGACGACAGCACACACCTTCCTGGCCAGTACTGACAGGCATCAAGAGGCGGGCTCGTCTTCACAGAGAAAACATCTCTGAAGCAGGTTATAGTTCTCAGACTCTTCAGCCTGGTTGAAGTCGTCTGCACGATCTGCCGACTGCCCATCGGACTTTTGCCCCTCGGACCGACGCTTTTAGACAAAATAAGTAAACATGAACTTTCACTTGTCAGAGTCGTGCATCTGGGTGCACGACGATCAACACTTCTTAGACAGAAACTCTGGTCTCCTGAGAAATCATCAATGCTCAAATTGTAAACTTACAAAAAAATATTTTAGTGATAACAAGATCATTCAGAAATCAAGCTAACGCTAAAAGCTGGGAGCATATTACATTCTGCATTTTTATTTTTTTCCTCATAGGACATGTGGCATATCTCCTATGAGAAATCGGAGACTCAGAGTCTGTTCTTTATTCTTTTGTGTAAAAAAAAAAACAACCTCCAGGGAGTGAATATGGGCTGCAGGAACTACAACAACAGGAATATTAACATTGTCAAATATTGGGGGTGACAGCCCCCAAAAAGTCATCCCCTTCTTCATGATCTGTTTGACTCAAAATGTTTACAATGTTTACTGAGGGAACAAGCCAAGAGAGAAGAAGAGAAGATTTTTTTATGAGGGGAGTCGCCCCCTGGTGGTCAGGAGAGAGAATGCAGCTTTAACACATGAAGCATAGACTTCTATACAACCAGAGGAGTCATCCCCTGGTGGTCAGGAGAGATAATGCAGCTTTAACACATGAAGCGTAGACTTCTATACAACCAGAGGAGTCGCCCCCTGGTGGTCAGGAGAGATAATGCAGCTTTAACACATGAAGCGTAGACTTCTATACAACCAGAGGAGTCGCCCCCTGGTGGTCAAGAGAGAGAATGCAGCTTTAACACATGAAGCATACACTTCTATACAACCAGAGGAGTCGCCCCCTGGTGGTCAGGAGCGAGAATGCAGCTTTAACACATAAAGCATAGACTTCTATACAACCAGAGGAGTCGCCCCCTGGTGGTCAGGAGAGAGAATGCAGCTTTAACACATAAAGCATAGACTTCTATACAACCAGAGGAGTCGCCCCCTGGTGGTCAGCTTTAACACATGAAGCGTAGACTTCTATACAACCAGAGGAGTCGCTCCCTGGTGGTCAGGAGAGAGAATGCAGCTTTTACACTTGAATTGTTGACTTCTATACAACCGGAGAAGCATTGGCAACTGGAGGTTGCCACCTGGTCCTGTCACTGCGACTACGGCCACATTTTATACAGTCTAGGATCAAGACTTGCAAGCTGAGCTCATCAGCAAGCCGTGCAGGCAGTCATGCCTTTCCAACATAAAAGGAACAATAACTAACTGGGGCTGTTATCTGAAGCAATCTGATCATCCAGCAGGTTTATGAAATATCATGTTTACAGACAATCGGATAAAATAATGGAATCAATCTCCTAAAAGTCAAATCCAATTTTTAACACAAAGACACTATGTTTTAAAAGCCAGCAGATAGGATCAGTTCAGTTTTTTAAGGTCTTGTTGGCAGGTGAAGGAAAGGTGAGGCAAACAAGACAAAACATCTCAGATTACAGTTCACAGACATCACATCCAAGTACAGACAAGCAGCACATCACAACTATGCAAACAAGAAACTTTACTTGTCTGCAGAAAGTGTGTGGAGAACAGCTGATAAAATACTGCATGGCTATTTTTAAAGGATCTAATGGTGTGATAAATATGTAATAATGATTTTTCCCTTTGTCTCCAGATGAAGCCGTCAGTGTTGTTCCTGCTCGTCCTGCCGGCTCTGTCTGCAGCCACTCTTCAGGACAGCTCACAGCTCAACAATGGTATTTCTTTAAAGTTTCTTCCTCAAGAACAAAAGTATACCTGTTCATTACTTATTGAATATATCTAGACTGGGAAAGCCTACTAAACAAGTCTTTTAGCTCTATGATGACATATTTCCTTAAAATGTGATGAAAAAGACGACTTAAAAATGCCCAAACTCATGACATCAGACTGATGACACAAATTACTGTTGACTAGTTACTTCCACTGAGACGCCGTTAACCATCTGTTACCAGGCAGCTCTGAAGAGTGAAGTCTATGCTTCATGTGTTGAAGCTGCATTCTCTCTCCTGACCACCAGGGGGCGACTCCTCTGGTTGTATAGAAGTCTATGCTTCATGTGTTGAAGCTGCATTCTCTCTACTGACCACCAGGAGGCAATTCCTCTGGTTGTATAGAAGTCTATGCTTCATGTGTTAGAGCTGCATTCTCTCTCCTGACCACCAGGTGACAACTCATCTGGTTGTATAGAAGTCTATGCTTCATATGTTGAAGCTGCATTCTCTCTCCTGACCACCAGGTGACAACTCACCTGGTTGTATAGAAGTCTATGCTTCATGTGTTGAAGCGACATTCTCTCTAATGACCACCAGGGGGCGACTCCTCTGGTTGTATAGAAGTCTATGCTTTATGTGTTAAAGTTGCATTCTCTCTACTGACCACCAGGAGGCAACTCATCTGGTTGTATAGAAGTCTATGCTTTATGTCTTAAAACCTACATCCTCTCTAGTGACCTTCAGGGGGCGACTCCTCTGGTTGTATAGAAGTCTATGTTTCATTTGTTAAAGTTGCATTCTCTCTCCTGACCTCCAAGAGACAACTCATCTGGTTGTATAGAAGTCTATGCTTTATGTCTTAAAACCTACATCCTCTCTAGTGACCTTCAGGGGGCGAGTCCTCTGATTGTATAGAAGTCTATGCTTCATGTGTTAAAGCTGCATTCTCTCTACTGACCACCAGGAGGCGACTCCTCTGGTTGTATAGAAGTCTCGGCTAGATATAGAAGGCTGATGGAATGATGAAGCTGGTGATTCTGCTAAGACTGGGCGGTGATGTGGAGGTAGAGGAGCGTGTTAAACGGCAACCTAAACATACTAAAGTTAGAGACTCATATTGAAAAGAGATAGCACCAAACAACGACAACAAGGAAAGTAGGAGTGAGCGTGCGTGAGAGGAGTGAATGACAAATGTAACTTTAAACTAAACATGACTTCTTATCTTTTCGTCACGAAAGTGTCAAACTGCCTCTAACAATAAGCAAAAAACAATGAACTCTCCAACTGTAATAAACTATTGTGATCCACATTTAACCCTCGTGCGGCCTCACCGATCCGTACACACCCCGTGTCCTGCGGGTCAAACTGTCCAATGTCCTTTCATCTGGAGCCTTCGATGAGTGGGCGCTCACACCACTTGCATACAGCAGAGTGTCGATGACACACTCGGGTCATTTTGACCCAAGGACAACGGCAGAGTGTCGGTGACACACTCGGGTCATTTTGACCCAAGGACAACGGCAGGGGCTCGGTGACACACTCGGGTCATTTTGACCCAAGGACAACGGCAGAGTGTTGATGACACACTCGGGTCATTTTGACCCAAGGACACCATCAGGGGCTCCGTGACACACGAGGGTCATTTTGACCCAAGGACAACGGCAGAGTGTCGATGACACACTCGGGTCATTTTGCACGTAGGACCTGGGGAAGGCGCTTCTCTGAATCAGTTGGGGGACTTTCCGACAGTTCCGACGGTCCTAACCTCGAGCTCGTGGGACCTCCGGGACACAATTATCTAAATTGGCCATTTTGTTTTCGCTTCTTCCGCCAGCGCAGCGTTGAACCAAAGTCCGGAGAGACACGGGTTGGCTGCGCTTCCACTGATACGGCCGTCGCGGTTCCAACGATCCCTTCGCCGAGCTCGTGGGACCTCGGGAAGGCACTTTTTGCAAATCGGCCATTTTGTTTTCGCTTCTTCCGCCAGCGCAGCGTTGAACCAAAGTCCGGAGAGACACGGGTTGGCTGCGCTGCCACTGGTACGGCCGTCGCGGTTCCAACGATCCCTTCGCCGAGCTCGTGGGACCTCGGGAAGGCACTTTTTGCAAATCGGCCATTTTGTTTTTGCTTCTTCGGCTCGTGCGGCTTTCACGCAAACTCGGAGAGACACGGGTTGGCTGTGCTCCCACTAATACGGCCGCCGCGGTTCCAACGATCCCTTCGCCGAGCTCGTGGGACCTCGGGAAGGCACTTTTTGCAAATCAGCCATTTTGTTTTTGCTTCTTCGGCTCGTGCGGCTTTCACGCAAACTCGGACAGACTCGGGTTCGCTGCGCTCCCACTAATACGGCCGCCGCGGTTCCAACGATCCCTTCGCCGAGCTCGTGGGACCTCGGGAAGGCACTTTTTGCAAATCGGCCATTTTGTTTTTGCTTCTTCGGCTCGTGCGGCTTTCACGCAAACTCGGACGGAATCGAGTTTTCGACCTCCCACTAATACGGCCGCCGCGGTTCCAACGATCCCTTCGCCGAGCTCGTGGGACCTCGGGAAGGCACTTTTTGCAAATCGGCCATTTTGTTTTTGCTTCTTCGGCTCGTGCGGCTTTCACGCAAACTCGGAAGGACTCGGGTTCGCTGCGCTCCCACTAATACGGCCGTCGCGGTTCCAACGATCCCCTCGCCGAGCTCGTGGGACCTCGGGAAGGCACTTTTTGCAAATCGGCCATTTTGTTTTTGCTTCTTCGGCTTGTGAGGCTTTCACAGAATGTCGGAAGGACACGACTTGGCTGCGCTCCCACTAATACGGCCGCCGCGGTTCCAACGATCCCTTCGCCGAGCTCGTGGGACCTCGGGAAGGCACTTTTTGCAAATCGGCCATTTTGTTTTTGCTTCTTCGGCTCGTGCGGCTTTCACGCAAACTCGGACGGAATCGAGTTTTCGGCCTCCCACTAATACGGCCGCCGCGGTTCCAACGATCCCTTCGCCGAGCTCGTGGGACCTCGGGAAGGCACTTTTTTCAAATCGGCCATTTTGTTTTTGCTTCTTCGGCTCGTGCGGCTTTCACGCAAACTCGGACGGACTCGGGTTCGCTGCGCTCCCACTAATACGGCCGCCGCGGTTCCAACGATCCCTTCGCCGAGCTCGTGGGACCTCGGGAAGGCACTTTTTGCAAATCGGCCATTTTGTTTTTGCTTCTTCGGCTCGTGCGGCTTTCACGCAAACTCGGACGGACTCGGGTTTGCTGCGCTCCCACTAATACGGCCGTCGCGGTTCCAACGATCCCCTCGCCGAGCTCGTGGGACCTCGGGAAGGCACTTTTTGCAAATCGGCCATTTTGTTTTTGCTTCTTCGGCTCGTGCGGCTTTCACAGAATGTCGGACAGACTCGAGTTTTCGGCCTCCCACTAATACGGCCGTCGCGGTTCCAACGATCCCCTCGCCGAGCTCGCGGGACCTCGGGAAGGCACTTTTTTCAAATCGGCCATTTTGTTTTTGCTTCTTCGGCTCGTGCGGCTCTCACCCAAACTCGAAAGGACTGGAGTTCGCTGCCTCCCACTAATACGGCCGCCGCGGTTCCAACGATCCCCTCGCCGAGCTCGTGGGACCTCGGGAAGGCACTTTTAGAAAATCGGCCATTTTGTTTTTTTCCTTCTTCGGCTCGTGTGGCTTTCACGGAAACTCGGACAGACTCGAGTTTTCGGCCTCCCACTAATACGGCCGCCGCGGTTCCAACGATCCCCTCGCCGAGCTCGTGGGACCTCGGGAAGTCAGTTTTTTCAAATCGGCCATTTTGTTTTTGCTTCTTCGGCTCGTGCGGCTTTCACGCAACGTCGGAAGGACTCGAGTTCGCTGCGCTCCCACTAATACGGACGTCGCGGTTCCAACGGTTCCGACCCCGAGCTCGTGAGACCTCGGGAAGGCACTTTTTGCAAATCGGCCATTTTGTTTTTGTTTCTTCGGCTCGTGTGGCTTTCACTGAAAGTCGGACGGACTCGGGTTTTCTGCCTCCCACTAATACGGCCGTCGCGGTTCCAACGGTTCCGACCCCGAGCTCCTGAGACCTCGGGAAGGCACTTTTTGCAAATCGGCCATTTTGTTTTTGCTTCTTCGGCTCGTGCGGCTTTCACGCAAAGTCGGACGGACTCGAGTTTTCTGCCTCCCACTAATACGGCCGTCGCGGTTCCAACGATCCCCTCGCCGAGCTCGCGGGACCTCGGGAAGGCACTTTTTTCAAATCGGCCATTTTGTTTTTGCTTCTTCGGCTCGTGCGGCTCTCACCCAAACTCGAAAGGACTGGAGTTCGCTGCCTCCCACTAATACGGCCGTCGCGGTTCCAACGATCCCTTCGCCGAGCTCGTGGGACCTCGGGAAGGCACTTTTTGCAAATCGGCCATTTTGTTTTTGCTTCTTCGGCTCGTGCGGCTTTCACGCAAACTCGGACGGACTCGGGTTTGCTGCGCTCCCACTAATACGGCCGTCGCGTTTCCAACGATCCCTTCGCCGAGCTTGTGGGACCTCGGGAAGGCACTTTTTGCAAATCGGCCATTTTGTTTTTGCTTCTTCGGCTTGTGAGGCTTTCACAGAATGTCGGACGGACTCGAGTTTTCGGCCTCCCACTAATACGGCCGTCGCGGTTCCAACGATCCCCTCGCCGAGCTCGCGGGACCTCGGGAAGGCACTTTTTTCAAATCGGCCATTTTGTTTTTGCTTCTTCGGCTCGTGCGGCTCTCACCCAAACTCGAAAGGACTGGAGTTCGCTGCCTCCCACTAATACGGCCGTCGCGGTTCCAACGATCCCGTCGCCGAGCTCGTGGGACCTCGGGAAGGCACTTTTAGAAAATCGGCCATTTTGTTTTTTTCCTTCTTCGGCTCGTGTGGCTTTCACGGAAAGTCGGAAGGACTCGAGTTTTCGGCCTCCCACTAATGCGGACGTCGCGATTCCAACGGTTCCGACCCCGAGCTTGTTGGACCTCGGGAAGGAACCTTTTTTTTTAATCGGCCATTTTGTTTTTGCTTCTTCGGCTTGCGTAGCTTTAATCGAAGGTCGGCGGGACTCGAGTTTGCTGTCTCCCACTAATACGGTCGTCGCGATTCCAACAGTTCCGACCCCGAGCTTGTGGGACCTCGGGAAGGCACTTATCTAAATTGTTCTTTTTGTTTTTGCTTCTTCGGCTAGCGTAGCTTTAATCGAAGGTCGGCGGGACTCGAGTTTGCTGTCTCCCACTAATACGGTCGTCGCGATTCCAACGGTGCCATCCCCTAGCTTGCAGGACCATTAGATACACTCTGGCCCGAGGACAAGGGGAGGATGTGGAATAACGTGGAACCGCGACCTTGGGTCGGAGAAGTGTGTGTGTGTGTGTGTGTGTGTGTGTCATTGCTTGTAACACCGGGGGTGATAACTATACAAAATAAAACAGTATACTACAACTTTCTGTGTCCTGTGATCATTGGGAGGCCGGCGAGGCGTCGTGTGACTTGTGTGCGAAGCTTTCACATTTCATATCTTGACACGTGTCGCTCGAAGGGGGAGTCGTTTTTGCCTGTGGCCCAAAACCCAAACTACACACTCGTACAACTTTTGTTGTCATTGAATATACTCAGAAAAAACTTTGTAACTTTCATCAGGCGATTGTGTGCCACCGTAGACTCATTTTGGAAGAGTCCTGTCAGCAGGGTTGCAAGACCCTGTGTGGATGTGTGTGTCTGAGGAAGGAAGGGAGGAACGGAGGGGGGGGACAAGTACAAGGAGAGAGCGCTGTAGTGCCGTCGAGGAACCTGGATTCAGTGGCGGTGCTACCATTGCCATGACATTTTGTAACCTGTGTACAATAAATTTCACGACTCCATCCTGAGACTTTTTTTTTTTTTAAATTTCCATTCAATGACGTTTGAGACATTTTATTTCACATGTTGCAAAACTTTTAGATAACTCTGCTCGGTTCATCGTTCAAGAAATCGCAGCCTTTGCATAGAGTGTGTCTGAAAGAGGGAAGTCCCACCCCCCCCTCCCTTGACTTGGTCGGTGAGAAAGAACACGGGCGACGAGAAGTCGAATCGGCAGCAGAGGGCGCTTGGATAGAACGTGAAAATGTTGAACTAGAGAGAGGGAGAGGGAGAGAGAGAGAGAGAGAGAGAGAGAGATTTACTTGGTTGGCGCGAGTAGAGACGATGGCACGGTTTAGGAATGTGCCTCTGACAACCCCACCCTCCCTTTCTTTCTGTTTCAACCTTGGCGTGTGTGTGTGTGTGTGTGTGTGTGTGTGTGTGTGTGTGTGTGTGTGTGTGTGTGTGTGAAAGAAGTAGAGGGAGAGAGTGCTGTAGTGTCGTCGAGGAACCTGGATTCAGTCGCTGTGCTACCATTGCCATGACATTTTGCAACCTTTGTACAATAAATTACCTGACTCCACCATGAGACTCTGTTTTTTATTTTCACTCAATGACGTTTGAGACATATTATTTCACATGTTGCAAAACTTTTAGATAACTCCACTCGGTTAATCGCTCAACAAATCGCAGCCTTTGCAGTGGAGGACAGTGAGAGCGATAAAGAGAGAGATGATGAGGAACAGAGCGCTTGCTGTAGTGCCGGCGTTGGCTGTGCCTTCCGTTGCAATGTCATTCATTCTCTCACGGCGGGTCTGGTTCTCCAGTTGCAAACTGACCTCTGATTTGGAAACCCGACGGGGGAAGAGTGCACAAGTCTGACCACGAGTTCCTCGGCATGTCGGCACGCTGCTGACAGAGCAGATATTTTTTCTAAAGGGTCTGCAGACTTGTGCTCACAGGACCTAATTCAATACATCAATGTAGTGCGATGTTTACATTTCAAGCACTTTCGTTGTTTTACGAGGAGTTTTGAGACTTTGAATGAGTTTTATGAAAAATATCAATTTGGAAAAGCCCTGTCTGCAGAGTCACGGGAGCCTGTTTGCATGTGTGTGTGTCTGAGAGAGGAATGGGGTTGGGGGGGGGGGGGGGGGGGAGAGAGAAACGTTCTTGACAAGTTTGTAGAGAACTGAGACGACGCACACGCACAAGCCGCTCAACGTTCGAGTCGCCTGCTTTCGTGTCCCGCTCCACAAACTAGAGATAGAGACAGAGACAGAGAGAGAGAGAGAGACAGAGCAGAGGAGGAGGCCAGTGAGAGCGATAAAGAGAGCGATGAGGAGGAACCAGGCCCTGAGTTACTTTTGCTGGCGCCGGGTGAGATAACGGACTGACACAGGAATGTGCCTCTGACAACATCCCTGCCCTCTTCTTGTCTGTTTCAACCTTGGTGTGTGTGTGTGTGTGTGTGTGTGCAGAGGAGCGGTGATCAAGGCCTCCCTAGCGACTGGAGCGATTGAGCTCGGACAGAGAGGAAGAGAACGGTGCAACGGATGCACTGGAAGACGTTATTACTAGAGGAAGGGAGGGCTGCGAGTATGTTGTTCAAGCTTGTGGAGACAGAAGTCTCCTTTCTTCAGGTCTGACCAGATGTCCACTGATTCTATCAAGGGTGGTGAGTACATGACCAATAAGGCTTTTTACAGGTTACAAAACTTTTAGATAACTCCACTCGGTTCATCGCTCACGACATCGCGGGCCTTTTCTAGAGTCTGTGTGTGTGTGTGTGTGTGTGTGTCTGAGAGAGGGAAGCCCCACTTGACTTGACCATTAAGGAAGAACACGAGCGGCTAGAAGTCAAAGTAGGACCGCGAGTTCCTCGGCATGTCGGCATGCCGTTAACAGAGCAGATGTGTTTTTCTAAAGGGTCTGCCGACTTGTGCTCATAGGACTCGATTCAATACATCAATGTAATAAGATGTTTGCATTTCAAGCACTTTGGTTGTTTTATGAGGAGTTTTGAGCCTTTGAGCGAGTTTTAAAAAAATATCATTTTGGAAAAGCCCTGTCAGCAGAGTCGCGGCAGCCTGTGTGGATGTGAGAGGAAGGGGGGAGAAGAAGCCTGATTTAGTTTGCTGGCACGAGGTGAGATAACGGACTGACACAGGAATCTTTTTTTTCTGTTTCAACCTTGGTGTGTGTGTGTGTGTGGTGTGTGTGTGTGTGTGTGTGTGTGTGTGTGTGTGTGTGTGTGTGTGTGTGTGCAGAGGTGCGGTGATCAAGGCCTCCCTAACGACTGGAGCGATTGAGCTCGGACAGAGAGGAAGAGAACGGTGCAACGGATGCACTGGAAGACGTTATTACTAGAGGAAGGGAGGGCTGCAAGTATGTTGTTCAAGCTTGTGGAGACAGAAGTCTCCTTTCTTCAGGTCTGACCAGATGTCCACTGATTCTATCAAGGGTGAGTACATGACAAATAAGGCTTTTTACATTCTCTCTCTCTCTCTCTCTCTCTCTCTCTCTCTCTCTCTCTCCCTCCCTCCCTCTCTCTCTCTCTCCCTCCCTCCTTCTCTCTCTCTCTCTCTCTCTCTCTCTCTCTCTCTCTCTCTCTCTCTCTCTCCCTCCCTCCCTCTCTCTCTCTCTCTCTCTCTCTCTCTCTCTCTCTCTCTCTCTCTCTCTCTCTCCCTCTCTCTCTCTCGCTCTCTCTCTCTCTCTCTCTCTCTCTCGGCCACCCTACGGAGGAAGCTCATTTCGGCCGCTTGTATCCGCTACCTCGTTCTTTCGGTCGCGACCCAGAGTTCGTGTCCACAGGCGAGGGTTTGGAACGTAGACCGAGCAGTAAATGCAGAGCTTCGCCTTCCGACTCAGCTCCCTCTTCGCCAAGACGAACCGGTGCAGCGCCCGTTCCACTGCTGCGGCCGCACCGATCCGCCCGTCGATCTCCCGCTCCGCCTTACCCTCGCTCGCGAACGAGACCCCGAGGTACTTAAACTCCTTCGCTTGGGGCAGGCGTGTTGTTCCCACCCGACGGGAGCGATCCATCGGTTTCCGGCAGAGAACCACGGCCTCGGATTTGGTTCAACTCTCCAACTCTCATCCCTGCCGCTTCGCACTCGGCTGCAAAACGCCCCAGTGAATGCCGGAGGTCACGGTCCGAGGAAGCAAACAGGACCACATCTTCTGCAAACAGCAGAGAGGCGATCCCGAGGCCCCCGAACCGGATTTCATCCGCCCTCCTCTCCCCCGGCTGCGTCTAGAACTCCTGTCCGTGAGAGTCACAAACAGGACCGGTGATAAACGGCTCGCCTGGCGGAGACCGACACCCACCGGGAACGTGTCTGACTTAACACCGAGGATACGGACACAACTCCTACTGCAGGCGTACAGAGACCGGGTAGCCCGTGCCAACGGATCCGGCACCCCGTACTCCCGCAGCACCCCCCACAAAACCTCCCGAGGGACCCGGTGGAAAGCCTTCTCCAAGTCCACAAAGCATATTCTTTCTCTGTCTTTTCAATTACTTAGCTTCAAACTTTCAGCTTTTCAGCCTCTGATAAAACCCCACTTTCCTGTTTGAACCTTGGTGTGTGTGTGTGTGTGTGTGTGTGTGTGTGTGTGTGTGTGTGTGTGTGTGTGTGTGTGTGTGTGTGTGTGTGTGTGTGTGTGTGTGTGCCCGCAGGGATGGGGGTGATCAAGGCCTCCCTATTGGCTGGATCGATTGAGCTCGGACAGAGAGGAAGAGAACGGTGCAACGGATGCACTGGTAGAGGTAATAACCAAAGGAAGGAGGGGCGGGGGTGGGGGGGGGGGGGGCAAGTATGTTGTTCAAGCTTGTGGAGACAGAAGTCTCCTTTCTTCAGGTCTGACCAGATTTCCACTGCTTCTGTCAAGGGTGAGTACATGACAAATAAGGCTTTTTACATTCTCTCTCTCTCTCTCTCTCTCTCTCTCTCTCTCTCTCTCTCTCTCTCTCTCTCTCTCTCTCTATTTATTCTCTCTGTCTCTCTTTATTCTCTCTCTCTCTTTATTCTTTCTCCGTCCATACATTCATTTTCCGCCGCTTATCCGGGGTCGGGTCGCGGTGGCAGCACACCCGGCAGACCGACCCAGGCTTCCTCTCTCACCCGCAACATTTTCCAGCTCGTTCCGGGGGACCTCGAGACGTTCCCAAGCCAGCCGGGAGATATAATCCCTCCAGCGTGTCCTGGGTCTTCCCCGGGGCCTCTTCCCAGTTGGACGTGCCTGGAAAACCTCTCACGGGAGGCGTCCAGGAGGCATCCGGATTTGATGCCCGAACCACCCCCAGCTGACTCCTTTCGATACGAAGGAGCAGCGGCGGCTCGACTCCGAGCTCCCTCCTGATGTCCGAGCTCCTCGCCCTATCTCTAAGGCCGAGCCCGGCCACCCTACGGAGGAAGCTCGTTTCGTCGGCTCGTGTCCGCTACCTCGTTCTTTCGGTCGCGACCCAGAGTTTGTGTCCACAGGCGAGGGCTGGAACGTAGACCGAGCAGTAAATGGAGAGCTTCGCCTTCCGACTCGGCTCCCTCTTCGCCAAGACGGACCGGCGCAGCGCCCGTTCCACTGCTGCGGCCGCACCGATCCGCCCGTCGACCTCCCGCTCCGCCTTACCCTCGCTCGCGAACGAGACCCCGAGGTACTTGAACTCCTTCGCTTCGGGCAGGCGTGTTGTTCCCACCCGACGGGAGCGATCCGCCGGTCTCCGGCAGAGAACCACGGCCTCGGATTTGGAGGCGCTGACCCCGGCCGCGTCTAGAAATCCCGTCCACGAAAGTCACAAACAGGACCGGTGACAAAAAGGGCTCGCCTGGCGGAGACCAACACCCGCCGGGAACGTTAATATTACCGAGGATACGGACGCAACGCGTACTGCAGGCGTACAGAGACCGGATAGCCCGCGCCAACGGATCCGGCACCCCGTACTCCCGAGGGACCCGGTCGAAAGCCTTCTCCAAGTCCACAAAGTGTATTCTTTCTCTGTCTTTTCAATTACTTTAGCTTCAAACTTCTTTTCAGCCTCTGATAAAACCTCCCTTTTCTGTTTGAACCTTGGTGTGTGTGTGTGTGTGTGTGTGTGTGTGTGTGTGTGTGTGTGTGTGTGTGTGTGTGTGTGTGTGTGTGTGTGTGTGTGTGTGTGTGTGTGTGTGTGCAGGGGCTCATCGTGGTTGCCACCTCCCGGTCCTCAAACTCTAACTAAACGCTTTTCGACAGGACCAGGCTCAGTGAAGAAGACCAGGCTGTGTAAACAGCACCAGGCTCAGTGACCAGGACCAGGCTGTGTGAACAGGACCAGGCTCAGTGACCAGGACCAGGCTGTGTGAACAGGACTAGGCTCAGTGACCAGGACCAGGCTGTGTGAACAGGACTAGGCTCAGTGACCAGGACCAGGCTGTGTGAACAGGACTAGGCTCAGTAAACAGGCACAGGCCCAGTCACCAGATGAAGGCTGCATGTACAGTGTTTTTTCATATGTATGTGTAGTGTTTTCACATTTATGTATAGTGTTTTCATATGTGTGTGTGTGTGTGTGTGTGTGTGTGTGTGTGTGTGTGTGTGTGTGTGTGTGTGTGTGTGTGTGTGCAGTTGTCACAACAGAACCAGGCTCAGTGAACAGGCACACGCTCAGTGAACCTTCACAGGCTCAGTCACCAGGTGAAGGCTGTATGTGCAGTGTTTTATCATATGTCTGTATTGTTTTTTAATACGTATGTATGTATGTATGTATGTATGTATGTATGTATGTATGTATGTATGTATGTATGTATGTATGTATGTATGTATGTATGTATGTAGAGGTCTCACAAAATGACCAGGCTCTGTGAACAAGGCTAGGCTCAGTAAAGATGACCATGCCCAGTGAAGACAACCGTCCTCAGTGAAGAGGAGCTGTGTGAACAGGAACAGGGTCAGTGAAGACGACCAGGCTCGGTGAGGAGGGCCAGGCTCAGTGAAGAGGGACAGGCTGTGTGAACATGATCAGGCTCAGTAAACAGGACCAGAATCAGTGAACAGGACCGGGCTGTATGTACAGTATTCTCATGTGCATGTATGTATATTTCTCACAAAATGAACAGGCTCTGTGAAGAGGACCAGGCTAAGTGAACAGATAAAGGTTGTACGTACAGTGCTTTTCGTATGTATGTATGTATAGTGTTTTCATATGTATGTATGTATGTATGTATGTATGTATGTATGTATGTATGTATGTATAGTTATCACAAAATGACCAGGCTGTGTGAACGGGACCAGGCTGTGTGAACAGGACTAGGCTCAGTGAACAGGCACAGGCTCAGTGACCAGATTACAAGCTCAGTGACCAGGACCAGTGACCAAGCACAGGCTGTGTAAACAGGACCAGGAACGTGCTCAGTGAAGAGGACCCAGCTGTGTGAACATGACCAGGCTCAGTGAAGTGAGGACCAGGCTGTGTGACCATGACCAGGCTCAGTGAAAGATGACCATGCTCAGTGAAGAGGACCAGGCTGTATGTACAGTATCCTCGTGTGTATGTCAGTATAGTGTTTTCATATGTATGACCAGGCACAGTTTTCACAAAATGACGAGGCTAAGTGAACGGGACGAGGCTGCGTGAACAGCACTAGGCTCAGTGAACAGGCACAGGACCAGTGACCAGGTACAAGCTCAGTGACCAGGACCAGCGACCAGGCACAGGCTGTGTGAAGAGGACCAGGCTCAGTGAAAGATGACCATGCTCAGTGAGGAGGACCAGGCTGTGTGAACATGTCCAGGCTCAGTAAACAGGACCAGAATCAGTTAACAGGACCACGCAGTGTGTACAGTATTCTCATATGCATGTATGTATAGTTTTCACAAAATGATCAGACTCTGTGAAGAGGACGAGGCTAAGCGAACAGGTAAAGGTCGTACGTACAGTGCTTTTCGTATGTATGTATGTATGTATGTATGTATGTATAGTTCTCACAAAATGACCACGCTGTGTGAACATGACCAGGCTCAGTAAACAGGACCAGTATCAGTGAACAGGACCAGGCTGTATGTACAGTATCCTCATGTATATGTCAGTATAGTGTTTTCATATGTATGTATGTATGTATGTATGTATGTATAGTTTTCACAAAATGACCAGGCTAAGTGAACAGCACCAGGCTGTGTGAACAGGACTAGGCTCAGTGAACAGGCACAGGCTCAGTGACCACGTACAAGCTCATGGACCAGGACCAGTGACCAAGCACAGGCTGTGTAAACAGGACCAGGAACGTGCTCAGTGAAGAGGACCCAGCTGTGTGAACATGACCAGGCTCAGTGAAGTGAGGACCAGGCTGTGTGACCATGACCAGCCTCAGTAAACAGGACCAGGCTGTATTCTCTCAGTATTCTCATATGTATGTATGTATGTATGTATGTGTGTATAGTGTTTTCATATGCACGTATGTATAGTTCTTACAAAATGACCAGGCTCTGTGAAGAGGACGAGGCCAAGTGAACAGGTAAAGGTCGTATGTACGATGCTTTTCAAATGCATGTACGTATAGTTCTCACAAAATGACCAGGCTCAGTGACCAGACACAGGCTGTGTAAACAGGACCGTGCTCAGTGGAGAGGACCAGTAAAGATGACCATGCATGTACAGTGCTTTTCATATGTATGTATAGTTCTCACAAAAATGACCAGGCTCTGTGAAGAGGACGATGCTAAGTTAACAGGTAAAGGTCGTATGTACAGTGCTGTCTTAATATGTACGTATAGTGTTTTCATACGTATGTATGTATGTATGTATAGTTCTCACAAAATGACTAGGCTCAGTGAACAGGGCACAGGCTCAGTGACCAGGTACAAGCTCAGGGACCAGGACCAGTGACCCAGGCACAGGCCGCGTTGAACAGTACCAGACTCTGTGAACAGCCACAGGTTGTTGTTTTTTTTTTTTTCTTCTTTTTTTTTTTTCGTTTTTCCAATCCTTAGGCTCCGGGCCGAGTCCCTTGTGCCGTCGCGCGCCCGAGAACTCAATGTGTCGTTCCCAAGCCGATGTTTACGTATCTCTGTATGTACATCACATCAATAAAAAACAGTAAACAAACATTACTTTCGTATGCCTTTTTATTTGTTACACTCGCAGATTCAGCCTAACGTGCAGGAAAGGGAGAACCTTTGGCCGGGCGCATCGCTCGCGTCTCCATTAGAATAGATGTTCTTTTTTGTTCTTCTTCTCTTTTCTCTTTCTTCCCAACGCACGGGAGCATCGCTCGCGTCTCCATTAGAATAGATGTTCTGTTTTGTTCTTCTTCTCTTTTCTCTTTCTTCCCAACACCACACACAAGAGGTTTGACCCGAGGAGAACGGTTGTTGGCGTGTATCAATATCGGGAGCCTGGTGTAGCCTCCGGAAGAATTCAGTCCGACAACTTTTCTCTTTTCCGTAATTAATTTTCTCAATCACAGCCAAAGTGACGAGCAGCGTTGCAGTTGCAAAAGCAATGAGTTGAACAACCAACTTTCAAGTAGGCAAAGAAAAAAGTGCAAGGGAAAGACATTTCTAGACACAACTACAGCAGCGTGGCTGTTTTTGTGCCGACCTCGCTAACAAAATGCAAACTTCACTGGACACGAATATGAAAAGCGTCTACGGGACTTTTAGATTTACATTATCGCGGCGTAGCCGCCCTGCTCACCACCCGACGGCCGGTTCATTTCGCGCACGTCGGGCAGTACGCCAGCGTGCAGCCCTTGCAGATGTACTTGTTGCACCCGTTGCACACGGTGTAGGTTTTGCAGTCCTTGTTGGGCGGGCAGATCTGACACCTCTTCCGCTTGCTCGCGGCCCCGCGCGGCGCGGCGGCGGCGGCGAGCGCGGCGGCGAGCGCGGCGTCCTCGGGCCCGTCGCCCGCCGGCCCGGCGGCCGCCCCGGCCGCCCCGCAGCCCCGCGCGGCTTTCAAGACGGCGGCAGACGCCTCCGTGCGGGGCCGACGCTCCCGTCTCTCCATGAACGGAGCCACGAGGGCCCTCCCCAGCCGCTCGAGAAACACCCTCCTCTTGTTCCGCTTGCCCGGCAGCCAGCCGGGGTTGAGCTCCCGCCACACGACGAAGGCGTTGTAGGCGGACACGTCGAGGACGTTGTGGAAGACGACCAGGGGCCAGCGCGCGGTCATCCTCCGGCAGCTGTACGTCCCGGTCACCTTGTCGAGGTTGTCCACGCCGCCCTTGTTGCGGTTGTAGTCGAGGACGACGACGGGCTTGGCGTCCGGGCGGTCGCTGACGTCGCCCCGCGCGTGCCGCGTGCTCAGGAGCAGCACGTTCCGGCCCTTCTTGGGCAGGTAGGAGTCGAGCGTGGCGTCGGGCGCGAAGGCGAACCTCGACGACGGCACGGCTCTCCGCCGGGTCGCGAGCAGCTCGGCCGGGAGCTCCCGCCTGTTTTTTCTGACCGTGCCCACCACGGTGTTGCCCCGGAGCAGGAGCCGCCGTCCGAGTTCGTAGGAGGTGAAGAAATTGTCACACGTGACGTTGCGCCCCGTCAGTCCCTCGGTCACGTCGAGCGCGACCCGCAGCCCCAGGTCCTTCTCGGGGCGTCCGCCGCTCGGCTTTCCCGTGTAGACCTGCAGCTTCCAGGCGTAGCTGGATTTGGCGTCGCAGGCGACCCAGGATTTGATCCCGTACTTGGCGGGCTTGCTGGGCATGTACTGGCGGAAAGGACAGCGGCCTGTCGTTTGGGGGGGGGGGGGGGGGGGGGGGGGGGGGGGAGAGCAGAGGTGACGAGAGGCGACGAGAGTAGACGAGACGAGAAGCGAGCAGAGGAAAGCGCGGAGGCGACGACAGTAGACGAGAGTAGACGAGAGCGCGGCGGCGGTGGCGATGAGAGGAAAGCATATTATTATTATTATTATTATCGTCGTCGCCGCCGCCGCCGCCGCCGTCATCAAAGGAAAAGGCGGAGCGCGTACGGCCGAGCGCACCTCACCTCTGAACGGAACCAGCTGCTCGTCCACCGTCACCTCGGGCCCGGGGTTGTAGAGGAGCGGCAGCCGGCGCACCCACGCGTCCCAGAGGTCTCGCACGGCGGCCAGTTTGTCCGTCTGGCGCCTCGCGCCTCTCGTCTCGCGGTCGTCGAAGCGCAGCAGCCCAGAGTACTCGTAAAAGCGCTTGAGCGACATGGTGGCGCGGAACACGGCCCTGCCGCTCTCGGCGTCCCACAGGCTGGCCGCGGCCTCGCCGCGAGACCTGTACACGCCCGCCAAAATCAGCAGCCCCACGTAGGCTCGCAGGTCCGTCTCGTCCATCCCTTTCCAGCCGTCGCCGTGTTTTCGGGAGCCCTCCAGGTTGGTCATGTCCAGGACGATCCTCTCCACGTCCGGCGCGACAAACATGCGG
Organism: Clinocottus analis; assembly: GCF_023055335.1. Lineage (NCBI taxonomy): Eukaryota > Metazoa > Chordata > Actinopteri > Perciformes > Cottidae > Clinocottus > Clinocottus analis. Next base: position 1,127,890 of record NW_027176098.1, read on the forward strand.
AACGTCGAGGCGATGTCGCGCGCGTGAGACTTTGCGTACGCGGTGGGCCCCGGCGGCCCCGGCGCGGCGACGGGCGACGGGCGCTGCTCCTCTCTCTCGTACGGCGTCGAGGACCACGACACTTCTCCGCTTTTCGACGGGAAGGTCCGTCCTTTGCCTCGCGGGGCGTCCTCTCCGTCGCCGTCGGCTTCCTCATCCTCCTCCTCCTCCTCCTCCATCTCCTCCTCCGCCTCTTTTTCTCCTCCTCCTCCTCCTCTTCCTCCTCCTTCTTCTTCTTCTTCTTCCGAAGACGACGTATCGCGCACTCGTTCGTATTCCTCTTCTTTGTCGTCCGTGTCGTCGTCCGCGTCGTCGTCGTCCGTGTCGTCGTCCGCGTCGTCTTCTTCTTCTTCCTCTTCTTCTTCTTCTTCTTCTTTGTCCGATTCCTCGTCTTCTCGTCCTTCTCTCCCTCCTCCTCCTCCTCCTCTTCCTCCTCCTCCTCCTCCCGACGGCGGCGACGACGACGATACATCGGGCGCCGGGTCGACGAGCATTCTGACACACGTTGCGCCGATGGAAACTTTGGCAGAGCAGCGGACGGTATCGCCGCGACCTCGTTCTTTTTCTCCTTCTCCCCCTCCCCCTCCTCCCCCTCCTCCTCCTCCTCCTCCTCCTCCTCCTCCTCCCCCTCCTCCTCCCGGAGGCAAAGCTTCCCGCACCAGGTTGACTTTGGCAGTGTTTTGGAGGAGGCCACCTCCACCGCGGCCTCGGCCTCGGCCTCGGCCTCGACCTCGGCCTCGGCCTCGACCGCGTTCTTCTTCTCCTTCCGCTTCTTCTCCTTCCTCTGACGACGGTGACGCGTCGCTCGCCGGTTCGACCGACGCGACGACCTTGGCGGAGTTTTGGCGAAGGCCACCTCGACCTCGACCTCGGCCTCGACCTCGACCTCGACCTCGACCTCGACCTCGACCTCGGCCTCGACCTCGACCTCGACCTCGACCTCGGCCTCGACCTCGGCCTCGGCCTCGACCGCGGCCTCGACCGCGTTCTTCTTCTTCTCCTTCTCCTTCTTCTTCTCCTTCTTCTTCTTCTTCTTCTTCTTCTTCTTCTTCTTCTTCTTCTTCTTCTTCTTCTCCTTCCTCTGACGACGGTGACGTGTCGCTCGCCGGCTCGACCAGCATTTTGACGAGTTGACTTGTGTTGAATCGAGGCGCCGTCATGTTGACTCTTGGCAGAAAGAACATAAAATAAATGTAAACACTGGGCACCGGAGACGGTTTTTAGTTTAGTATGTTTCTTTTTCTTCTTTTCTTTCCTTTTTGTTAAAAAAAATAATCTATTTTTGTAAAACTTTTTTCCGTCGACGCGTACGCGAGGTAACGTCGAAGCCGAGGGCGACCGAACGGTCGGTGAGATGAAGACTGGCGGGTGGGGGGGGGGGAAGGCGGAAGGCGAGGCGACGTGCGGGGGGGCCAGTGGGCGGAGGCAATATCGTTTGGACGAAATAAAAAGACGAGTGACCCTCGATCGCGGATGGAACGCGTCGGACATGTCTTCCGCGAACGGAGGCGAGAACGCGTCGGCCCGCGACGATTCGCCGACCGCCCGACGGCGGCCTCGGGAGGCAGACGGCAAAGTCGCGCCCCGCGCCGACGGCGGCCGCGGGGACGAAAGACGCGAGCCGGCCGAACCCGGTCCGCGCTTTGACCGGGACGCGGCCGGGCTCGCCGCGGACGACGACGACGGCGACGACGTGCCGGCCGGAGGCGATTCCACGACGGCCCGCCGTGTCCGACCGTGGGAGCGTTGGACCGGCGCGACGTTTCCTCGCGAAACGCGGGGCGGGTCGAACGGCTGGAACGCGATCCCGTCCAGGCCGATCGAATGGGCTCTGGCCGCGACCGTGCCGGCCTGGGACGATTCCGCTCCCGCTCGAGAAGCCAGGCGGCGGGTGATGTTTCCGCAGAGGGCGGACCAAGCGCCGCCGCCGCTGCTGAGAGCGTGGAGAGTCGCGTCCGACGGCGTCGATCGAGAGAGGGACCGGGACCGGGCCTTTGACGATTCCGCGATTGCCCGAGGGGCGGGCGCCGCCCCCGACGCCGCCCCCGACGCCGCCCCAGCCGCGACGGGCTCGCCGGGCTCCGTGGATCGCACGGCGCCGGGGGACGCTCGCCGGTGCGCCGAGCTCGACCCCGAGCGTCTCGAGCCGGGCGCGCTCCCCCCCGGCGACACGTTTCTGGATCGGCACGCTTACTACGCCCGGGGAGGGCGCGCCTACCCGAAGGCGACGTACACCGGGGAGCGTCTGAAGATCGAGATCGGACGAGAGAGGTTCCGAGGAGGGTTCGTCGCGCACCCGAACGCCGTCGCGGCCCCCGGGGCGGGCCCCCGCCGGAATCTCGCTACGCCGACGCCGACGCCGACGGACGGGATGTACGTGACGCTGGACGCGCGTCCGTGGTGTTACGTGTGCGGGCGCGCGCCCCAGAACCACAGCTCGCGGTGCTACCGGAGAACGAAAGAGCTCGCGGGGGAGCTCAAACAGTACGTCGGTCGTCTGCGTTTCGAACCGTGATCCTGTGGCGGACACATTTGTGCGCGTGTGTGTTTGTGTGTGTGTGTGTGTGTGTGTGTGTGTGTGTTCTGTGTCGTTGCTTGTAACACTGGTGATGACTAAATAAATGTAAGACAAAAACAATACAACGCAACTGTCTTGTCATGTCTTTATTTGTATCATTTATTTATTTATTTATTACATTTAGCATACGGGATGACTTGTAATACAACGTAAAACTCGGGTCGTTTCGACCCGAGGACGAGGCCGGGAGCTCGGCTATAAACGTGGGTCAGTCTGACCCCGAGGACAGGGGCCGGGAGCTCGGCTATATACTCGGGTCATTCTGACCCCGAAGACGGGGGCCGGGAGCTCGGCTATATACTCGGGTCATTCTGACCCCCGAGGACGGGGGCCCGGAGCTCGACGATACACTTGGGTCAGTCTGACCCCGAGGACAGGGGCCGGAGCTCGGCTATAAACGTGGGTCATTCTGACCCCCGAGGACGGGGGCCGGGAGCTCGGCGATACACTTGGGTCATTCTGACCCAGGGGGACGAGGCCGAGAGCTCGGCGATGAACGCGGGTCATTCTGACCCCGGGGGACGGGAGGCCGGGAGCTCGACGATACACTCGGGTCATTCTGACCCAGAGGGACAGGGACGGGGGCCGGGAGCTCGACGATACACTCGGGTCATTCTGACCCAGAGGGACGGGGGCCGGGAGCTCAGCGATACACTTGGGTCATTCTGACCCCGGGGGGACGGGGGCCGGGAGCTCGGCTATAAACGTGGGTCAGTCTGACCCCGAGGACAGGGGCCGGGAGCTCCGCGATACACTTGGGTCAGTCTGACCCAGGGGGACGAGGCCGGGAGCTCAGCGATGAACGCGGGTCATTCTGACCCCCGAGGACGGGGGCCGGGAGCTCGACGATACACTTGGGTCATTCTGACCCAGAGGGACGGGGGACGGGAGCTCAGCGATACACTTGGGTCATTCTGACCCCGAGGACGGGGGCCGGGGGCTCGGCTATAAACGTGGGTCATTCTGACCCCCGAGGACGGGGGCCGGGAGCTCGGCTATAAACGTGGGTCATTCTGACCCCGAAGACGGGGGCCGGGAGCTCGGCGATCAACTCGGGTCATTCTGACCCCCGAGGACGAGGGCCGGGAGCTCGGCTATATACGCGGGTCATTCTGACCCCGGGGGACGGGGGCCGGGAGCTCGGTGATCAACGCGGGTCATTCTGACCCGAGGGACGAAGTCGGTGGCTCGCTCGAACTCGAGGGTCGAACAGACCCCAGGGCGACGGCGAGGGCTCGGTGGAAAGACGCGGGTCGTTTTGACCCGAGGACGACGGGCTTTAGGGATTCACACGTACATGCACGCATGCATGTACGTATTTTGTGACCCTGAGACCGCTATACACACAAATACATAAACACTCGAACGTGGGTCTTTTTGACCCAGAAGGTAACAGGAGGGTTAACATTGAATGAGTAAAACGTAGTAGACAGTTGACCAACAACACTAACACATTGTGTCCTGTTCCCTTTCTTTTTCCCAGTCTCCATTCTGGAACTGGCACCAAGAGACAGGAAGCCTTTCATCACCTCCAACACAACGATGGTAACTCATCGATTACGTCTGTCTTCTGGTATGTCGAGACAAAAGAGACAGACTCGAGCTTCCACCGTGTTTGATGGCAGCCAAAACCTGAAATGGGTCACATGGAGTGGTTCTCTCCCCGACGGAGCGGTTTCGATTTACAACAACTATGCGGATCGCGTTGACTACATCTGCAAGTACAGGTGTGAGGCTGGTTTCTACAACCCCAGCCAGGGTAGAGACTGCCACTACCCCTATGGTGCCAAAGAGTATACTGCCTCCCAGTTTGAGATCTTGGCGAACAAAGACGACTTTGAGTTACTGGAGTGGAAGGACGGCTCCCATGGGTCAATACCCCAACATTCAGTCAAAACTTGTTCCCATGAGAACGTATATGTTGGAAAGAATAAGTACGGTCTTGGGAAGGTACATACTAAGCACAAAGCTTTCTTCCTTCCCTGGAAAGGTTCTGAGTATTATTACAAGTCCTACAAGGTCCTGACCTTCGGAAAAGATGTAATCAGCGAGGACATCTCCAACATCAAATACAACACTGCTACAACTGTCTTTAAGTATCCTCCAGACTCCATGTTCACCACTACCGTCATCAACAATGAGTGCAGTCCAGTTGTGAAAACTCCCACTGTCTCAACGAGATCTCAGAGAGAGAGCAGGTGGGACATCAGCGGTTCCATCAGGATTGGAGTCAGCACTACCTTCACAGGAGGAATCCCCCTTATCGCGTCTGGAGATGTTGAGGTCAGCAGTGACGTGACAATGACATTCTCAGGAGGAAGAACTACGACAGAGGAGTCCTCCCACTCTTTTCCTTTGCAGGTCACAGTCCCACCAAACCATTACTGCAAAGTCCGAACGGTGATGCAGAAGTACAAGGCCGATATCCCGTTCACTGCACGCCTGACTCGCCGATACAGAAACGGGAAGACTTCATCGACGTCCATCACCGGGACTTATCACGGCGTCGATAATCGAGATGCTACAGCTTTGGTGGAGCGCTGTCGACCTGTTACTAATGCTGAGGCTTGTGACCTCCCGAGCTTATGATTGAGATAGTTGACATACACTTTTACATTTCTACAGTAAATCTGAACCTAATTTACCATATTTATCACAGAGTATTTAAATGAGGTGTGCTTAAACAATGCCTGACACATACATATCCAGAACATCATACACATTCTTCTCATTGTACATGGCATCAATGAAAGTTTCTTTTTCTAAGGGGAATTCCTACAGGCTTTTGAACATATATCACATTATGTATCATGTTTATCCATCATGCTATTTTAATGTTTAATGGTTAAGTTGTTGTGAGACTGAATTCAACATAAACTCAGTGTAAAAGAGTTTAGCCTGAAGGAGTGTGAGAACTTCTTTTGTGTACAAGTGTGTTCTCACAGACGAGGATATACCTAAAGAGAGAAATTGTGTATCTTTTGTGTAACCGCGGTATCCAGATGTTTAACTCCCTGGTAGAAGGAGAACAATGAGTCCTAAATTAACCCGATCTCGTGGGAAGGTTTAGAAATATCACGACATATCCACGAGTCAGTCTTACGCATTTTAGGTGTTTTGTGTGTAATTTTATGTTTTGAAAAGATCGGATGAACTTAGAAAGCAGAAATTGACAGACATGCTGGTTTCATAAAAAACAATCCAGACGTGTGACTCCATATATGCCTTCAAGGTACCATGTGCGTTGTGTTTTCTGGTTACTGTTGATATTGTGTACTAAGTTCCTTGTTAAGAAGTACTATAATAACTTGTGTATATTGTGCGTAATGCTGATGACGACTCCTGCTCGCAAGCAATAAAAGCTGTTGGTGGGATATCGTGTCTGCTGGTTTTGTGACTGCAAAACTCTTTTCTGGTGGTCAATCCTGATCTTCTCAGTATTTCCCATGTTGAACTTTTAATTTCTCTTTCATTAGCATTTTTGTAATAAACAAATAATCACACCTTTAAAAATTGCTACATCTGTATTGTTACGGTCACAAACATTTTTGATTGGTCGTCAGTGAAAATGTTGAGTTGAGACATAGTTTCTGTCTGCATCTATTTATTAACCAAAATTACCTTAAACCAAATACAGTGTGGACTGCAAAGCCATGCAGTCAAGTATCTATATAGCAGCTGTGATCGGACCTGCAACTTGCTTGACCGTCAGATGCTGCGTACACGGGTTAGAGGATATTACATGCGTGGAGCAGCGCCGTAGTCATGTCATTTTGCAGGGGCTTAAATGTTTATAGTGTATCTCTGACTACTATTTTAGATAAAAGCCTACAAACATTATGTTTTAAACTTACAACATAATATGTGTGAATGTGCTCTGGTGTTTGTAGCCCTGTCATAAAGCATCCTCTGCTTTATGGTCTGTAAACCAGCTGTGTGTTTGTGCTGGAGATTTTATTTTTTATTATGTCTGGGGCGCTATCGAGCCAAATTGCCATTTTGAAGCTCTCAAATCATATCATTTTAGTAGATTAAGGACAATATATGTGTGTGATATGATTGGGTCTGTTTTGAGCATTTTTAGAAGAGCGTCGAAGAGTGTTCTCAAAACAACAAGATTTTAACCAATTTTATTCACAAAGGTTTTTAGATTGTACTGACCAAATTTGAAGTCTATCCGATGATTTACCTCGGAGGAGTTTGTTGAAATAAATCATGAGAAATTCACACAAAACTCAAAATGGCCAACTTCCTGTACGATTTAGAGCAAGGAGACTTTCTTTTCAGTCTACATGTGTTATATATGACTACCAAGTTTCATACATGTAGGTCAACTGTAGCGCTGCGGCTGCTTAAATTAATAATTGCAGTAAAGTAACGTTAGTGCACTAGTGCAGGAAAGTAACGTTAGCTCACTAGTGCAGTAAAGTAACGTTAGCTCACTAGTGCAGTAAAGTAATGTTAGCTCACTAGTGCAGGAACATGTCTCAACTTACCTCTTAAAGTCACATTACACGGTGACTTTACTTGAGGAGACTGTGCTGTCAGTAATTAATGTGCAATTACAAAATGCTGTCCAAAAAAGGAAACATGAAGGAATAATAACGAGCTTTGTTACTTTGCTGTTTCTGAAGTTGAAGTGGACTCTGGTCAGAAATGTTGTCGCTCTTGCTCCAATATTGTGTCGAAGAAACAAGTGTCCATCGGCACACAACGCTGTAGTTAATGTCATATTTTGTGTAATGCAATGTTGTTTCCCCTGTGTCTGCGTGTTAGCTACAACTAACATGTGTGTTGAAAATAATATTATCATGGAGTATAGTGTATTGCTGAAAAAAAGGAAACACCCGGTCAAAATTACAGTTCTTTGATTCACAGCAACTTTTATTTACAGTTAAATTTACCCAGGAATAAATTTTGACCACGATGCTTTGCAGATGTACAGCAACATGCTGTATAGGAGTTCTACGGTCAGAATATGCAATACAGAATGCAGTAATATTACTGTGAAAACTACATAGATTTGTTTTGCTTGATTACATTCTTACTTGACTATATTTCTAAATGCAGACATTGAATACATCAAATATAAACAAAACAAAAGTACTTATAAGTCAACAAGGAAGCAAACCTCCATCTCCAGCGTTCATTAAACCACATTATACAAAAGTCTACAGAGTGAAGGGGATATAGTCTGTGAACAAAGTATTAGACACATGAATATGTTGACCTCATGATGGGCCTAGATGAAAAGTCAAAGGATGTTCGAAGTCAGTACAGTTCATCCTACTGGGAACATGAATGTCTCAATCAATGTTGATCAAAGTCCATCCAATAGTGGTTGATGTTTCACTAAAAAGCTCAAACGTCAACCTCATGGTGGCGCTAGAGGAAAAGTCAGAGGGTCTTCAAAGTCAGTAGGATTCATCCTCTGGGGAACACGAATGTTTGAACCAAATGTATTGGCAATCCAGCCAATAGTTGTGGAGATATTTTGGTCCGGAGCCGCGCCACGAGCATGCCTTCAAAATAAAAGCCCTCATGAGATGGGACATTGTGGTTTGTCGGGTCCGTCCAGAAGTTCTGCTATCAAGTCACTTAATTGATTTTCATGTGTTTTCTGCAGGTTTTCATTTGGCTCCAGAAATTCCACATGTCTCCATAAATATTCCATATTTATTTCTTGTTCCTGTTTTTTTAGTAAGCGATGGATCTTTTTGACATTTCTCCTGTTTTTGGTGAGACACGTCACTAAGTCACGGATTTCTTCTTGATGTTTTTTCTTCATTTCTTCTTTACTGTAAGCAGAAAGTGCCATTAAAATGTTGCAATGTTCATCTTTGGCTTTCAGTTGTTCTTTCATCTCATTCATGTGTTTCTCTTTGAATTTGTTGAATTCCTCCGCTTCTGTTCTGGCTTTCTCTTCAAAGTCCTTCTTCATAAGCATCAGGGAGTTAACAAAGTTTTTCTGCAATTCCTTTTGCATTTCCTCCTCCTTTTCTCTTCTGATTTTATCTTCTTCTTTTCTGTCGTTTTCCTGTTTTTCCTTTTCCTGCTTTAGCTTTTCACTTGCTGCATGTTCTTCCTGTGTAGTTTTCTGATCACTTTCCTCCCAACGCTCTTTTAGTTCCCTTTCTCGCGCCTCTTGTTGTTTTTTCATCCGTTCTATTTCCTGCTGCAGCTTTTTGTCAAATGTTTCCTTTGATTTGTTCTCCATAGCTTCAAGTTCTTTTTTCCATTCCTGTCGCTGTAATTCTTCCTGTCTTTTTTTCTCTTGGTCATCTTGTTCTCTTTTTTGTTGTTCTTTCTTTCTTTTGTCGAACTTCCTGCCGATGGAATCCTTAAGACTTTTGTCCTTCACTGCTCTCTCTATTTCAATTTCTGCTCTCTGTTTTTCCATTTTTCTTTCCAATATCTCAATTTCTTCTTCATGTTTTCTTTTAAGTTCTTCCCTCTCTCTCTCCATCTCTTCTTCCTTCTCCTGAAGGATCCTCTCCACTTCTTTCTTGATCGCGGTCTCGGCCTCTTGCAGCATCTCATTAGTGTAGCATTTGCCTCCATTTGTCTTCACCATGGTGTCGATCTTGGTTATCAGCTCACTGACTTGTGTGTGGTTGTGTTCATCATAGTTATTAAACACATGGTATCTTCCTCCACAGTCATCGATCACTTCCTGTAAGGAACCACCACGCCCGTTTGCAATGAACTCATCAATGGTTTGCTTCCCCTTCTCCAGTGAATCTCCTCCAGTGAAAAGAACGATGGTGAACTTTTCAGAATCTTTCCCAAAGCCTTTCTTGATGAGTTGTAACGTCTCCTTTTCCTCGTCTGTAAATCTACCAACTTGTACCACCAGCAGGAACACATGAGGTCCAGGAGCCAGCAGACTGATGCATTTCACCATCTCCTCATTTACCTCTTCGGTGGACAACTCTGTGTCGAACAGACCAGGAGTGTCGACCACGACGACAGGACGACCGTCCACTTCACTCTCTGCTTTCTGACAACGTTTGGTGACTGAATTCTGGCCCGGTTCAGCTCTGAACTCCTCTCCTCCTAGAATGGTGTTTCCTGAGGAGCTCTTTCCACTGCCAGTCTTTCCTATCAGAACAATCCTGAAACACTCTGGGCTCTGCTTCCCTTCATCACCTGAGAAATATTAAAAACCTGCAGTTACTTGTCTTGACAGTTCAGTCACAGCAGAGGCATTAAGACATGTAATAACTGTCTATGTTTTAGGGTAATTAGTGTGAGTGTTGGCTCTGTGTGTGATGCTATTAATGCAAACGAGGAGTAAGCGAACATAATTATCGTTTATGTGCAAAGCTCTTAGGTTGTTTTGGGGAATTTATCAATAAATTTGCAATCATCAGTAAAGTGCATAACGATCTTCTGTAGTGGTAAGCAACATGATATATTGTATTATACTGAATTGTATTATAAGATGTCCTTATTGTGTCAACGTGTTGGAATAAATGCAAACCTTGTTTTGCATTGAATGATACGGGGATTTTTGCTGAAATTGATGGGCTGGACCTATCAAAAAAAATTGCCACCAGCCGCCACTGGATGTATTGATTGAACCAATGACAATGTAAGTGTTCAAATCAGTCCCATTTCAGTAATCTAGTACATGACATTGATTGGACCTGGGAAAGCCATGAATATACTTACAAGTGATACTGCTCTTTTTTAGCCTCTGAAGTTCAGCGTGTTGCCTGCTGATCAATTTATCTTGCTGTATGATCTTTCCTATTTGAGCCTGTGCAAATGTTTCTGTTGTGTAGCAGTTTGGTCTGACAATAGTATCCAACATCTTGGCAATCGCCTGCTGGTCCTTGATGTTGAGAACAACATGTCTTCCTCCCCAGCTCCGACAGAAATCCTGGATGTCTGTGGTCCAGCTTACATAATTCGCCGCATCTTGAACCGCGTGATCTGAATCCACAGTGAACAGAATCATGATGAAGTCATTGACTGAAGAGCTGAAAGAGTTCTTGATGGTCTCTAACTCTCCCTTGTCTACTTCAATGAGGGGACCTACAGGAAGGACCAGGATGAAGGCATGGACGCCCTCAGGGTCACAGAGGGAGATACACCTGAGGGATTCCTCCATCACTTCCTCCTGAGGTTTTCCACACAAGGCCGGCAGCTCCACCAGAGAAACCCGACGTCCACTCACCTCTCCCTGATGTTTAACACACTCTGGTGAGTTGGAGACTAAATGAAGCTCTGTCTGACCTAAAATGGCCTTGGCTGCTGATGTCTTCCCTGCTCTTGTCCTCCCACACAGAACCAGGTTTAAAGATGGCTTCATGTGATCAGACTTTGAGCTGACGGTGTCTTCAGAGAAGGTGAGAAAGGTTTCTTTGTTTTCAAGCACAATCTTCTCAATCTTCTCCATGAGCAGTGTGTGGTCATTTCCAAACATGTTGTAGTGTCTTCCTCCACAGTCTTTAATGAGCTGACTAACAGAGAAATTTGCTTCCATCCCTTCTTGTGTGGTGATGACAATTGAGTGTTTGAAGACATCTTGACCAAAAAGACTCAGGATGGTCTTTAGTTTTTGCCTGATCGTTGTTATATCAGGAGACTCCACCACGAACAGCAGCACATTTGGTCCAGGAGCACAAAGACTCACACAGCTTCTGATTTCTTGTCTCAGTTTTTCCTCAGACAGACTGAAGATATAAGGGGTTTTCACTACTGTCAGAGGATTTCCTTTCCACTCTCCGCAAATGGCCACACAGTGCTTGATTGGGGTATGTTTCTTGAAATCATGGTCTTGGTTACCAAGGATGAAGTCGCCCAGTGTTGCCTTTGGCTTGTCACTTTTCCCCAACAGCAAAATCCTGAAAGCAGATTCTATAATACAACAAAAATATTGAGTCAGTTTGGGAATGGCACAATAATAGGACATACACACTCATTTAGCACCTCAGTCAATCCAAAATCTGTCTGTTTGCCACCTCAAAACAATTTAACTTCAAATTAGGAATCAGGTCAATAGTTTTGAGGGAGCTGGAGTCCAGCCCATGTTTTTAAACATTGGTTATTTAAAACAGTTTAACAGTAGTCCATTTGTAATGTTGGTAATTGCAAGGTGCCGTCAGTCAGTTTATGAGACTTTTGTTAATGATGGAGAATACCACAAGTTTTAGAGCCGGAATGAACACCAGAAACAAACGACATTGATTACAAACAGGTCACCGCATTGATAACGAAGGGGTCAAAAGTCATGGTTCAGTAATCAATGGATGATAGAATATATAGAAAGATTAAGGCCGAGGTACCTTCATATCTGATGCCTTAGGTTCACTTTGAACATGCAACCCCTCCCTCCCCCCACCACCAACACACACTTCCCCAACCCCACATTTGACCACCTGTTATCACATGACATGCTTTCATCATACTCATGCTTGAACTCAACAAACACCAAACTTCAACTATTCAAGGCAAATGGCTAACATAAACCATGTAAGGTCCGTGCCCAACTTTAACCATTCAAGATCTATGGCAAACCTCAATCATTTCAGGTCAATACCTAACTTTAAGCACTCGCTGCAAACGGCTAACATGAACCATTCGCTGTCAATGCCAAATGTTAAATATTCAAAGTCTTTGCCATATCTTGCAAGGTCATGTGACCTGGAGGTCAATGGCTAACATACACCATTCGAGGCCAATGTCCAACCCAAACCACTCAAGGTCAAGACAAACTTTAACCATTTAGGGTAAATGCTAAACCTCAACCACTCAAGGTCAATGCCAAATCTTGATCATTGTATGCCAGTGCCTAACATAGTCATTTAAGGTCCATGTTACATTTGAACCATTCAGGGTCAATTCCAAGCTTCGACCAATTGAGGGAAATTCTGAACATGAACCAATAGAGATCAATGCCGAACAGAAAACATTCAAGCTAACAGTCTTGAATGGTCATGTGTTTGTTTACCTACCACCCAACATCCATCCTAAGTGGACTTTGTAGCTGTTTATATTACTTGCACTTGCACATTTAGTAGCTTGGGCATGACCAGAGGCAGATGTCTTAATAATGTTAGGTGCGTGCAGCAATTTCTCTAAATACTAAGCATCGGAGAACAACGCAAACATATACGAGTGGCCTGACAGCTATTTCTCAAATGAAGTCCATCTAAAAAATGATGTAAGGATTATTCTAACAGAAATGAATGAAGAACACATGGGTACCTGTATCTCATGAGTATTATGAGGACAGTGAGAGAAGACAGGTCTGACTAACAAAGTCCATCTGAGCTCACCTGCTGCTGCCGTCGCCATGATGTCACTCTGCTGGAAACAGACCAATTCATCTGGAGACCAACTTTAACCTGAGCACCTAAAAAAGAAGAGGTAGGTTCACAGAGGATCTTCTTCTGTTGAATAGCCACACCTTCTGTCTTCACCCAGTCAGTACTGTGTGTGTGTGTGTATTGTTGTTGTTAACAGTTAACACATGTATTTGTTTATTTTTGGGTTTACCTCTTTTCTCATAAAACATGTATGTGACTGAACATTTTAACTCAGTTTATGTTGTATAGCCCCAAATCACCAATTCAACATTATCCTCAGAGGGCTGTACAATCTGTACACATGACATCCTGTCCCAGGACCTCACACCAGATCAGGAACAACTCCCAAATAAAGACAGTAAACACCCTTTAACAGGGAAACAGGAAGAAGCTTCATAGAGCAACAGATGTCATGTGACCAGAATGAACAACGTAACAGAGTTACAGCACATTACACGAATATGACAGAGACTATTCATATAATGAGTAGTATACGCATGGCACATATAACAAGTAGTATATGCATGGTACATGTAATGAGAAGTAGACACATTGTACATGTAATGAGTAGTATATTCATGGTACACAGTCCATGTCAGCGCAACACAACTGTGATGTTATTGTTCACTGCTTCACACTTAACTGATATTGATCAGTTTTCAGTGTGTGTCATGAAGCAGGTTTGTGTTTTTCCAGTAGTACCTGAGGTGTGGTCATGAAAGAACAACACTGTACATACCTGCATTCCAAGTACAACTCCCAGGTACTTCCCTTCAGTATTTTCTTCATGCCTGGTGATAGACGACCGCACTTACTACAAAACAACATGAAAATATAATTTATATCTTAATGCATGTGATATTGTTAATTATGTTAATATATGAGTAATAATGTGAATCATATTATTGTAAATAATAACATCAATAAATGTATAAGTTGCATTGTTGATAGTGATAACATGTGTGTAATACTATAACATTAGTTCATTATTAATCATGTTAATAATGTTCATACAGCAAAGTAGGAACATATTAATATGTTATTAAAAATGTTATTAACAATCTAAATAATATTATTGGATCAGTAGTCATGTTAATGTATTAGTTATATAGTTAATACATTAGTTAAAATATTAAAATATGAATGTAAATGTCATCATTATTATTATTCAATATTATTAATAATGAATCAGCTTTAGTAATATTGAAACTAATGTTAATGTTTGAGTAAAAATGTGAATAATAATATATTATGAATGATGTAAGTAATAATGTTAATATAGATTCATGATCAGTTCACAGAAACGGTGAAACTATGTGACTAAAAATACCACGAGATAAGAAGCAAAGCCAGTGAAACCAGTTTAACCAGGAGAGAGAGAGAGAGAGAGAGAGAGAGAGAGAGAGAGAGAGAGAGAGAGAGAGCATCAGTACAAATGAATCAGGTGTGGACATTAAACACTATCTGAACAGGCAGAAACGTCTTTTCTTCAATCTGTAAAAACTAAATCAACTCCTTCTGTTATTTATGAAGTCCTGTTGAAACAACGAGAGACTTCTCTTCACGTTTCTCAGACTTTTGATCTGCGAGTCTTTCAGATTATTTCCTTTTCTTCTCGAGGGTCTACTGTCGATGGACTCCACTGAGTCGAGGCCGATGCGCCTTCATTCACGCTCCGTCTGAGCGGCGTTTACAGAAAGCAGCTGACTGTAGAGTTCACTCACCTGCTGAGGTTCGTGCTGCGCCGTCAGTCCAAGACGCTGGAAGAGGAAGTGAAGCCTGAGAACGCGCTCAGACGCGTTTTAAAGAGCTACGAGTGAGCGAGGACATGTGACGCTCGTCTACGGAGCTTTGAACACAGCTATGATGATGATGATGATGATGATGATGTTTGATCCATTCTATGTTGACGGATATAACTCTGCTTTTTCCACGCATGTGTGAAATGTCATGAACACAGACATGTGAATCCTGTCACCAGACTAACCTTGTGAGTGTCTTTTCCTACAGAATGATGCTATTTTCCGAGTTAAGGTGTCAAATGTGGACCCCCCTAAAGGACCAAGACCTGCACCCAGACTTGGTGGACCCTGCCTGGGTCCCTCTGAGTGACATGGACCCCCCTAAATGACCAAAAACTCATTTTTTTTTCAGCCCCCACCTTTTGGTTCATGCTACTTTTTGGGTGAAAATTCCCTCCCACCTTTGTGACTGACATGAATTTAATGCGCCACCAGATGGCAACAACTTACAGGATTCATCAAAATCTCCATTCATAAATTCGGCCTTCATGCGGGCCTGGAGCAGGCTGTGAAGCAGCTAGAAGTCTGTCTGACCCACGTCTTCAGGGGAACCAGAGCTGTCCACTGGCGTTGTCTGCAAGCTAATCACAGTAGGGGTAGTATTTTTCCTGACCTGAAAAGGGAAGTTTTTCTGGCCTCCAGCTCTTTTTTTAATTCTGGACCGGGCTGAGAGGGCGAGAGGAAGAGGGAGGGAAATCCTCCCTGCAACCCCGGGTTGCTTGAGGGGACCCTGGGGTGAGTTTGCTGTCAAACTTGGGGGGTCTGGGTCAAGGGATGGCGACCACAGAACTTGGTCCACCTCTGCTGGGTTACTCTGAGTGATGTGGACCCCCTACAGGACCAAGACTTGTACCCAGACTTGGTGGGCCTTGGCTGGGTTAGTCTAAGTGATATGGACTTCCTGAGCACCAGGACTCGCATCCAGACCCGCACCCGGATTTCAGGGGCTTTCTCATCCAGAACTTTACCCGGATCTCAGGGCTCATTCCTGGGTAAGTTGGTGTGATCTACAGCCCCTCAGGACCATGACCCGAATCCAGAACTTTACCCAGATTTCAGGGCTCATTCCTGGGTAAGTAAGAGTGCTCTAGGTACCCTGAGCACTAGGACCCTCATCCAGACCCGCACTTCAGGGCTCATTCCTGAGTAAGTAAGAGTAATCTAGACCCCCTGAGGACCAGGACCCGCATCTGGACTTCAGGGCTCATTCCTGGGTAAGTTGGCATGATCTACAGCCCCTGAGGACCAGGACCCGCATCCAGAACTTTATTCGGATTTTAGGGTTCATTCATGGGTAAGTAAAAGTGATATAGAGCCTCTGAGGACCAGGACCCGCATCTATAACTTTACCCAGACTTCAGAGCTCATTCCTGGGTAAATAAGAGTAATGTAGACCCCCTGAGCATCAGGATTCGCATCCAGAACTTTACCCGGATTTCAGGGCTCATTCCTGAGTAAGTAAGAGTGCTCTAGGTCCCCTGAGCACCAGGACCCTCATCGAGGCGTGCATTCGCACTTCAGGGCTCATTCCAAGGTAAGTTAGCGTGATCGAGACCCCCTGAGGACCATGACCTGCATCCAGAACTTTATCCAGACGTCAGAGCTCATTCCTGGGTAAGTAAGAGTAATGTCGACCCGCAGAACTTTATCCAGCTTTTAGGGTTCATTCATGGGTAAGTAAAAGTGATCTAGAGCCCCTGAGGACCAGGACCCGCATCCATAACTTTACCCGGATTTCAGGGCTCATTCCTGGGTAAGTTGGCGTGATCTACAGTCCCTGAGGACCAGGAACCGTATCCAGAACTTTACCCAGACATCAGGGCTAATTCCTGGGTAAGTAAGAGTGATCTAGATCCCCTAAGGACCATGACCTGCATCCAGAACTTTACCCGGATTTCAGGGCTCATTCCTGGGTAAGTTAGAGTGATCTAGACCCCATGAGGATAAGGAACCTCATCCAGACCCGCACCCGCACTTCAGGGCTCATTCCTGGGTAGGTTAGAGTGAGGGTGATCGAGACCCCCTGAGGACAATGACCTGCATCCAGAACTTTACCCGGATTTCAGGGCTCATTCCTGGGTAAGTTAGAGTGATCTAGACCCCCTGAGTTCCAGGATCCTCATCCAGACCCGCACCCGCAATTCAGGGCTCATTCCTGGGTAAGTTGGCGTGATCTACAGCCCGTGAGGACCAGGACCCGCATCCAGAACTTTACCCAGACTTCAGAGCTCATTCCTGGGTAAGTTAGCGTGATCTAGACCCCCTGAGTTCCAGGATCCTCATACAGACACGCACCCGCAATTCAGGGCTCATTCCTGGGTAAGTAAGTGTAATCTAGACCCCATGAGGACCAGGACTCGCATCCAGACCCGCACCCAGACTTCAGGGGCCTTGGCTGGTTCCGTTAGACTGATATGGACCCCTCTGAAGACCAGGACCCTCATCCAGACCCGCACTCGGACTTCAGGGGCCTTGGCTGGATACGTTAGAGTGATCTGGACCCCTCGGAGGACCAGGATTCTCATCCAGAACTTTACCCGGATCTCAGGGCTTATTCCTGGGTAAGTTGGCATGATCTACAGCCCCTCAGGACCATGACCCGCATCCAGAACTTTACCCAGATTTCAGGGCTCATTCTTGGGTAAGTAAGAGTGCTCTAGGTTCCCTGAGTTCCAGGATCCTCATCCCGACCCTCACCCGCACTTCAGGACTCATTCCTGGGTAAGTTAGAGTGATCGAGACCCCTTGAGGACCAGGACCCGCATCTATAACTTTACCCAGACTTCAGAGCTCATTCCTGGGTAAATAAGAGTAATGTAGACCCCCTGAGGACCAGGATTCGCATCCAGAACTTTACCCGGATTTCAGGACTCATTCCTGATTAAGTAAGAGTGCTATAGATCCCCTGAGCACCAGGACCCTCATCGAGGCGTGCATTCGCACTTCAAGGCTCATTCCAAGGTAAGTTAGCGTGATCGAGACCCCCTGAGGACCATGACCTGCATCCAGAACTTTACCCAGACTTCAGAGCTCATTCCTGGGTAAGTAAGAGTAATGTAGACCCGCAGAACTTTATCCAGCTTTTAGGGTTCATTCATGGGTAAGTAAAAGTGATCTAGAGCCCCTGAGGACCAGGACCCGCATCCATAACTTTACCTGGATTTCAGGGCTCATTCCTGGGTAAGTTGAATTGATCTACAGTCCCTGAGGACCAGGAACCGTATCCAGAACTTTACCCGGATTTCAGGGCTCATTCCTGGGTAAATTAGAGTAATCTAGACCCAATGAGGACCAGGAACCTCATCCAGACCCGCACTTCAGGGCTCATTCCTGGGTAAGTAAGAGTAATCTAGACCCCCTGAGGACCAGGACCCTCATCCAAAACTTTACCCGGATTTCAGGGCTCATTCCTGGGAGGAAAAAAAAAAAAAAAAGTACCAAGGCTCCGAGAAAAAAACACTTGGATAAAATTCTGAAATAAAAGTTTAAAATCAGATACCGAGGGGCACGAGATAGAACTTTAACTATTTTAATTTTGGAAAATTCTTCTTTTAGAGTACCAGAGGACTGAGAGTACCAGGGGTGCCAAATGGACTGTGACATACCGAACCAAAATATTTTTCTTACTATGTTTACACTGCGCACTTTTGCGCCAAAAAATTATGAGCGTTAGAGAAGTCACCTGCTCTCTGTGTTTCAACCCTTATGACGGGTTACCCGACCACCTCAAGCGGCATCACAAGGTAAAAATGTTGTGGAGAGAGGACTACTGTTGAACCTGGGCTCCGGCCGGGTCACTACCTGTAAGGAATGGTGCACTGTCTTGGGGGGTGTTCCAGGGCTCCAGGTTGGACAAACAGCTTAACAAGGGGGAAGCAGAGCTGCACCCAGTGTGGACTCACTGAACTAAAGGGAAGCGACTTCATTCATCTCTTATCCTAAACCAAGAAATCTAAAGCAGAACATGCAATTAAGATAATGACTTAAATTCATGACTTCATTTTGGCATAACAAAGACACATCAAAGCATTTGTTGCTTTTGGATTTTATTCATGTTTATTTCAAATGTAATGTTGGCTGTGATACTTGTGATGTGGGTTAAGCGACATCTAAACATTTAAACACCAATTTCTGTGTAATTTTCAAAAGAAAACAAAAGATCAGCTCTCCTGCTAGAGACTCTAGCTGTTGACGTCTCTCGTAGCTAATCTGCAAATAATTGCCCAACAATTAAGAAAAGAAAACAGTAATAACGGTCATTATCAAGAACAAACCAGTGGAGAAGAAAACAATGCAACGTATCGAAATGATTTCCTCCAGACTGAGAAGGTATCGGCTAAAAGTCGTTCATTGTACCGGCACCTTTTTAACAATCATCAACTTCACAAAACAAAGGGAAAACAAAAGAAAGCCGTAGACCAGAGGGTCTGAACAAATTATTGTACAAGCAAGAAGTTATTTAGCCAATAAAAGCATAACTATCACTAGAAGGACAGCTATCAACGTTTAACCGATAAAGAGTCCGACTCAATAAAGCATAAATCTCTGATACTTGAGTTGACCCAGAGGGATGTACCAACAGGAACATGTGACTGCATATCAGATAATCACGGACATTGATCTGTTTGCAGAGGAAAGGATCCCGCCTCAGTGCAGATCATTGTCAACTCTTCAGAAACAACTTAAAGTGATGCTTTCCACCAACACAGACACAAACAAATTGATTTTTTTTTTTAAAAACAGAGGTTTAACATGATACCGTCATAATATGGATTACATACAAAATATACAAGAGTTTCTGTTAATTAGTTAGTATATGCCTCTGTCCATATTAGGACAACTGAGAGTCCATTATTGTCTCTTCTTTCATGGTATACCATGAACAACTAATATTCAAAAGAGCGACACGCCCAAAACCAAAAATAAACCAGACTTTTTGGTCTGAAATGACCAAATCAAAACTTTACAAGTAAACTGAGTTATAGTGCACATCATTCTGCTCTCTTGATGATGAATTAGAAAGCTGTTGTAAACTAAGTTCCTCTCCACATCATTTTGCAGCACGACTCCTGTTTGTCTGAGGTCTGATCCTGTTACTACATGTATGTAAATGTAAATTCTCTGTGTGTTTCTGGGGCAGGATGTTGTGTAATCTGGCACATATCAACTCCTGCTGATGACATTAGACGTGAAACGTTGCAATCATTCATTTCCGTCATATTTCAGACTTGAAACCAAATGTTACTGGAACCAAATATGTGAAACGTTGCCAAAATGTTGTGCTGTCTTCACCCAACACCTTTTGCATCAAGTCAATTGTTTTTTTTTCATGTTTTTCCTGCAGATTTTTCTTTTCCTCTTCAGTTTTCACCTTCATCATTTCTTGTTTCTGCTTCATCAGGAGGTCTCTGATTTGTGACAGACTTGTTATCTTTGTGGTCAAACGTTTCAGTAAGTCATAAACTTCACTTTGATGTTTCTTCTGTGTTATTTTTTCCTTGTGGGATGAAAGTGCCGCTAAGAGGTCATATTGCTTGTCTTTGTCTTCCATTTGTTGCTCATGCTCTTCTTTCTGACCGGCTAATTCCTCCATGTGTTTGACAGTGAATTCATTAAACTCCTCAGCTTTCTTTCTGGCTTCCTCTTCATATGTCTTCCTCAGAGTTTCCATGTTTCTCTCATGACCCTCCTCCATTTCTTTTCTCTTTCTTTCATCTTCTTCTCTTCTGATTCTGTCTTCTTCTTTTCTTTTCTTTTCATATTGTTCTCTTTCCTGTTCGTATTCTTCTTGACGTTTTCTGAGTTTTGTTTCTTCTTCCTGTCGTCTCTTTTCATTTTCTTCATCTCGTTTTTCCCACCATTCTTTTTGTTTTGTCTCCCAGTTCTCTTGCTCTTTTCTCATCTCTTCTCTATTCTCCTCCAGCTTTATGTCCTTTGATTCTGTCTCTAATCTGATTTTTTGCTCCAAAGCTTCAACTTTTTTGCTCCACTCTTGTCGTTTTACTTCTTCCTCTTGTTTTCTCTTCTTGTCTTCTTCTTCTCTCATTTCCTGTTCTTTCTTTCTTTCTTCACTGGCCTTGTTGATGTAATCCTTCATTTCCTCAAGGCTTTTGTCTTTCACTGCTCTCTCTTGTTCAGTTTCCTCTCTCTGTTTTTCCATTTTTCTTTCCAATTTCTGCATTTCTTCTTCATGTTTTCTTTTAAGTTCTTCCCTCTCTCTCTCCATCTCTTCTTCCTTCTCGTGAAGGATCCTCTCCACTTCTTTCTTGATCGCGGTCTCGGCCTCTTGCAGCATCTCATTAGTGTAGCATTTGCCTCCATTTGTCTTCACCATGGTGTCGATCTTGGTTATCAGCTCACTGACTTGGATTTGTTTTGTTTTATCACGGTTATTAAACACATGGTATCTTCCTCCACAGTCAGCGATCAGTTTTTTAAAGGAACTACCACATCCTTTAGCAATAAACTGATCAATAGTCTGCTCATCCTCATCCAGTGAATCTCCTCCAGTGAAAAGAACGATGGTGAACTTTTCAGAATCTTTCCCAAAGCCTTTCTTGATGAGTTGTAACGTCTCCTTTTCTTCTTCTGTAAATCTACCAACTCGTACCACCAGCAGGAAGACATGAGGTCCAGGAGCCAGCAGACTGATGCATTTCACCATCTCCTCATTTACCTCTTCGGTGGACAACTCTGTGTCAAACAGACCAGGAGTGTCGACCACGACGACAGGACGACCGTCCACTTCACTCTCTGCTTTCTGACAACGTTTGGTGACTGATGTTGGACAGAGTTCAGCTCTGAACTCCTTTCTTCCTAGAATGGTGTTTCCTGAGGAGCTCTTTCCGCTGCCAGTCTTTCCTATCAGAACAATCTTGAGACACTCTGGGCTCTGCTTCTCTTCATCACCTGAGAAATAATAAAGATATGGAGTTACTTTAAAAGATGCAAATTGCAATAGCTGCCACCATGTAAGTACATCCACAGCTGTATACATTAACAGACAAAGATTACTCCCACAAGCGTCTACAAGAAACAATTCAAGAGTTTGATCTTGGAACGTTAATCCATCAAGTTATGCAGCTTTCACTACCACACCCCCTTTGGGCCAATCGGCATGAATTTGGAAAACACCCTTCCCGCTCACACGTATATATATATATATATGTATGTATATATATATATATATATATATATATATATATATATATATATATATATATATATATATATATATATATATATGTATATGTATTTTAATACTTACAGGTGATCGTACTTTGTGTTCTCAGGTCCTTCAGTTCAGACTGCAGTGTGCTGATCTTTTCTATTTGAGCATGTGCAAACACTCCTGTTGTGTAGCAGCATGGGTCGGTGTGGGAAGATTTCAGCCTCATCGTTTCCACAGAATCCAACAGCTCTGGGATCTGCTGCTGGTCCTTGATGTTGATGACAAAACATCTTCCTCCACAGCTCTGACTGAGCTCCTGGATCTCTTTGGTTTCCTTCAGAAACTTAACGACAGCTGGAGCTTCAGGATCTGAGTCCACAGTGAACAGAATCATGATGAAGTCATTGACTGAAGAGCTGAAAGAGTTCTTGATGGTCTCTAACTCTCCCTTGTCTTCATCAGTGAGGGGACCCACAGGAAGGACCAGGATGAAGGCATGGACGCCCTCAGGGTCACAGAGGGAGATACACCTGAGGGATTCCTCCATCACTTCCTCCTGAGGTTTTCCACACAAGGCCGGCAGCTCCACCAGAGAAACCAGACGTCCACTCACCTCTCCCTGATGTTTAACACACTCTGGTGAGTTGGAGACTGAATGAAGCTCTGTCTGACCTAAAATGGCCTTGGCTGCTGAAGTCTTCCCTGCTCCTGTCCTCCCACACAGAACCAGGTTTAAAGATGGCTTCATGTGATCAGACTTTGATCTGACGGTGTCTTCAGAGAAGGTGAGGAAGGTTCCTTTGGTTTCTTGCACAATCTTCTCAATGTTCTGCATTAACTGTGTGTGGTCTTCTCTAAACATCCTGTAGTGTCTTCCTCCACAATCTTGAAGGAGCTGACGAACACAAAGTGGTTCTTTGTCCTCATGTGTCATGATGATCATTGAGTGTTTAAAAGCATCTTGATCAAACAATCTCAGGCTGGACTTCAGTTTCTTCATGTTCTCCTCAGTGAAGTCAGAAGGCTTCACTAGCAGCAGCAGAACATTTGGTCCTGGTGAACAAAGAGTCACACAGCTCTTCATCTCTCTTCTCACAGCCTCCTGAGACTTATTAAAGATGTCTGGAGTTTTCACCACTGTTAATGGTTTTCCTCTCCACTCTCCACAAGCGGCCACACTTCGACTGAATGAGGAAAATGTTTCGGAATGAAAACTTTGATCCCTGATAATGAAATTACCAAGTTTAGTCTGTTTGTCCTCACTTTTCCCCATAAGAACAATCCTGAATCCAGAAGCTGTAATAAAAAGGGGAGACAGAGAGAAAAAATGGCATGAGACCATCTGTTAGGTTAGAGGAGTGATTTTCAACCACAGTGTTGCATTAGAGATTGTCAGGTGTGCTGTGGGAAAATTACCAATTTTACAGTCCAAATAATTTTTTTTAGTAATCAAATACTCCTCCCTGCCAGTAGGTAGCGCAATAATTACCTACCATATATGATGTGACGTTTTGTAAGTTTTTGGGTTGTTGGTGTGCTGCAGTATTTTTTCATTGTAGTAAATGTATCGCGGCTCAAAAGGGTTGAAAAACACTGGGTGAAAGAACCAAACCTCCTCAATCTTGACCCTGGACACCGGTGCCCCATCTGAGTGCTGTCGACGTACGACTACACTCCTGTACATGGTTCTAATACCATTATCAAGTTTGCAGACAATAAAACAATAGTTAGTTTTATTTCCCCTGCCAGTAAATTGCCACTGTGTAAAACATTAAACTAATAATGTTACCACCAGCAAAGTGGACATCCTTTCAAACTTGGCTTCTTCCCCAGGGTCTCTTTGCTATATCACCTATATTTTGTAAGTGGTGTAAGTTATTTCAGGGTAGAGTAAGTTAGAATAGGAACACAATTCAATACTTGTCATATCCAAACAACATAATAAAGCAGTATCTATGTGGGCCCCCATGGCCAGGTTGCAGACCTTGCCTCAAGGTCAAATCTGTCCCTGATGTTTTTTTTCCTGTGAACCAGAGTGTATTTCACCAGTTGTTCTGACTGTGAGAAGCTTGGTTGTGTGATGCAACTATGTTATGGCAGGTGTATTGCTCGAGACCCAAGAAAGATGTTGTCAGAATAAGTTGGTTTGCAAGCATCAACACCACAGGCCAAGCATCAAGCCGGTTCAGAACAGACGTGGTTTGACCGGGCACTGCACTAGTTTGGATCATTCTAAGAAAAGGCGGCATCACAATTTGCTTAAAATATATCTCGCAAATGTAAAGGAGCTGAATAGGAATGTGACTAATAGGAAATAGATGTGTTTGGGTTAATCATGGAAAAGAGATAAATAAATAAGATAAGAAGATACATTGACTTACTGTGAGTCTCGTGGGTTTTCTCTGAAGGTGAGAGTTGTGAACTGATTCTAACTCCTTGCAGACCTGTAAAAACATGACATTCATTCATTTGTAGGTTTAATTTCATCATGAAGGACAAAGGATAAAGTATTCATTGGCTAGTCAGAAATGTTTCTGCACTTACCAGCAGCTTTAACAGCATCTACAAGAGAAGTACATGTTTGCTTCTCTGTTGGTCTTTGATGATCATCTGGTAAAGTAGAAACTGTGTCCTCATAAACATCACAGCTAAGATGCTCTCCATTGTTCTCTTTCACAACTTGACCCAAACGTGCTAACAGCTCTGCACGTTCAAGGTTCTTCTGGTTCAGGTTTCTGTATCTACACTTTCTGATCAGGTCCTTTAAGGGCTGGTCTTTGTCCATGAAGGCTGAACTCTCCTCTCTGGGTGTTGATATCAGTACCAATGAATGATCAAATGATTGATCACTGAAGAGGTCCAGGACTCTGCACAGCTTCTCTTTGAGTTCCTCAGTGAAGTCTTCAGGCTGGAGAACCAGCAGGAACACATGAGGTCCAGGACCAGAGAGTTTCTCACAGGTTTCTACATGTCTTCTTAGTTTGTCTTCAGAGATGTTGGGCTGCAGCAGATCTGGAGTGTTGAGGACAACTATCTGTTTCTCCTGTAACCCTCCTCTGACTATCAGGCACTCATCTGGTTCTTCCTCAGTGAACACAGTCTCTCCCAGTATGAAGTTCCCCACTGAACTCCTCTCAGACCAGCTGTTCCCCAGCAGAACAACCCTCAGCTCAGACACTGAGGAGGAAACACTGAGTTAGAAACACAGGAAGTGAAAACTGAACCGGCCTAACAAGCAGAAAGTTGTGTCTTATTTAAGGTGGACTTTTTAAAATGGATTATCAACCATTTTCACTTGAAACTTGTGATTTATTACAAACAGTAACTCTAGATGTTAATGAACAGAAGAATAGTTCTGACACGGTTCAGTTTAACTTACTGAAAGGTGGAAGCCATTCCATGCTGCTGCTGCGCTTCATAGGATTCTCTTCTGTGTTAAATGAAATGGGACACTGTAACTACATGTTAATAAACAGAACAATAGTTCTGACTCAGATCAGTTTAACTCACTTAAAGGTGACAGGAAGTCAAAGCTGCTGCTCCGCTTCACAGGCTGCAGATCATCTGACTCTGAAGAAAACACAACATTGATTCATTCACATGTCTTCAATAAAAAGATGTTTGTCGTAGTTTATTGTCATGTTGTACAGAATCAGTGTTGTATTCAATATTCATTGTATGATATTTCATAATGAATGAACTTTGAGCTCCAGCTACTGATAACATCTTGAATGTGTGATTTATCTCTGTGAACAACAAGTCCAAAGGTATGTTACTATGTAAACAATGGTTGTCCAGACTGATGAAGTCTGACTGAGCTCACCGGCTGCTGCAGTCGCCATGTCGTCACTCTGCTGGAAACCTCACACACCAAACCAGAGAACCTGGAGAGGAGCATGATGTGTTCAGTTGTTGTTTGTTAACTTGAGTTAAATCAGTAAAACTTCCAACACACACACACACACACACACACACACACACACACACACACACACACACAAAGACACACACACACACAAAGACACACACACACACACACACACACACACACAGATCAGCGGTTCAATCCCTAGTAACCTCGGCTAGCCCATGTCCATGTGTCCTTGGGCAACACACTTAACCTTCCTCTTGTGTTAGCTTTCTGTTAGCATTTCTTGTGTTAGCTTTCTTTTAGCATCTTTTGTGTTTGCTTTTTGTTAGCATCTCTTGTTTTAGCTTTCTGTTAGCATCTCTTGATGCAGACTTTTATATGCCTTGAAACTTTTGCCTTGAAACTTTCCTGTGTGTAAAAACTTGTCTCCAGTACGCAAAATCCATTGCCTCCCATTCGCAGCAGGCTAACTAGGTGGACCCCAAGATGGCGCGGATGAGATGATGACGTCGCGTGAATACGCTCTATACTTGTAGTGTATTTGCGCGCCTGTGAGCGCTTGTGAAGCAGCTTGCGGCAGCACCGCTGCTTGTTGAGAACAGAAGCTACAGAACAATACGTGCTTTACGTCAGACTCATTTCGTCACGCTGCCAGTCTGCTGCGTAATGAAGTCAAGCTGAATCGCCTATCAACATAAATCGCCTTTAAAGTGAAAGCAGCGTCGCTGTAATGCGTTCATGGCGTTTATCTTATTTATTTATTTTTCATGTTTGATTGACCTCATACGGGCCGGAGTGGGAGAACCGTGAGACGCCAGGTCTGAACTACGGAGAAATTTAAAGCAATAAGCCCCTCCCACGGCAAAAAAGCAGTTGCTTTTAGTGCTGCTGAACCTGCTTTTAGTGCTGCTGATACTTTAAGGACAGTCCAGTTATTGTCAGACTAATTAGTAGCTGCAGTTAACGCATAATCAAATAATTACCGCCGTTAATCGATTGAAAAGTTAACGCGATATTAACGTGTTAACTTGCCCAGCCCTAATGTATAAATATATGTAAATATATATATATATATATATATATATATATATATATATATATATATATATATATATATATATATATATATATATATATATGTAACCACTGTGAGATGTCTCCTGGCTGAAATGACTCTCTCGAAGCTGGATTCGTTCTTGCAACACCGTTTTATTCACGTGTCTGTGTTATGGAAGGACAAACATGTAAGGCTTCTGTGGACAGCGTGATGCCTACAAAGACGGCATCGCGTTAGCATTAGCGTATTAGCGACGTAGCGAGTTGCTAATAACATTCATACGGACAATGAGAAGAAAACAAGTAGTCAACTTAATAAAAAACAAAGGCGAATACGATAACTTTTCATACAACAAAAACAGCTCAACTCTCACATACTTTTACAACAAACTAATACAAACTTTTCCATAGACAGTCAGACATGTTACCTCGTGCAAGAATCCTCCAGTAACTGAGGATTTCCCACGGTCCTTTGCGGATATATGGGACACAGGTACACATTTACAACAGCAGGTGGCACAGTTTTCCTTTTTAGCTGGATTTATAATGCATCCTTTTTAACCATGTTACATATATATATATATATATATATATATATATATATATATATATATATATATATATATATATATATATATATATATACGGCGGATTGTTAGATATGGCAGATTCACCCGGAGGGACCAGATACAGACTCACCTGGAGGGACCAACCACAAGAGATGAATAAGTTCTCCTAAAGCCAAGGAGCTCCGTCTCAACGGTCCTGAAACACGTGAACACCCATGGCTGCCTGGGCCGAGCCTGATAGTGATGAGCTGCGCCTTCCGCTTTAAAATGGAGAATATTTTAAGTTTTAAAGACGCTGAAAAAACATCACCGCGTTTAAAACACACGCGCTCCGGTCAAAACGTCATAATTCTCAGTGATCTATCCGGTTATGAGTCCATAACTTAACGGACACGAGTCTGTCCGTTCCTCTTCCTCCTGCTGCTGAGGAAGAAGAGCTTCTGGAATAAAGTCCGACAATAAGAAAGAACGGAGAGATCAGCTCGAGCTGCTCACATTCTCCTCATCGATCACACATCGATCATCTACAACATTTATTCATATTTATTGCTGAGAATCTGCTTTCAGTGGTTTACTCACCAGCTGCGTTCAGAGCTGCGTCACAGACGAAGAGAGAAGTGAAAGTGAAAGTTAAGTTGAGGACAGGAGGTGGGGCTCCTCTGGTGACGTCACTAGAAGCTCCTCCGTTGTTTCATGTCCAGAGCTGTTTGGAGACTGCGTCATCCTGAAAGAGTCTCTCCTTCTCTTCCCTCTCATGTGCACATTCATCCAACATGAGCACATGATCTGTCATGACGTCTGCACCACACAACACATGAAGACCAACAAGTGTTGTGTGTGCACACACTGAGCATCATGTCTACACAACTTACACAGTGACACACATGTATCTTTACATTTCATTTAGCTTTTATCCAAAGAGACTCACAGAAAGTATTCAACATGAGCACAAACTCACAACAAGAACCAAGAAAGTTAAACTACAGAGTGATACAAGTCACTGCCATCCTCACTCACTCCTCTCTCCTTCTCTCCTTCTCTCCTTCTCTCCTTGCCTCCGTTCTCTCCTCTCTCCTTCTCTCCTCTCTCCTCTCTCCTTGCCTCCTTTCTCTTCACTCTCATTGCCTCCGTTCTCTCCTCTCTCCTTCTCTCCTCTCTCACTTTGGGGTCGTATGCTCTGAGTAAGTGGAGCTGCACCTGATGATCTCTCCACGGCCAGCAGGTGGAGCTGGAGAGCTAAGTTAGAGTGATTTACATCCCCTGAGGACCAGGACTCGCATCCAGACCCGCACCCGGACTTCAGGGGCCTTGGCTGGGTCCGTTAGCGTGATCTGGACCCCTCGGAGGACCAGGATTATCATCCAGAACTTTACCCGGATCTCAGGGCTCATTCCTGGGTAAGTTGGCGTGATCTACAGCCCCTCAGGACCATGACCCGCATCCAGAACTTTACCCAGATTTCAGGGCTCATTCCTGGGTAAGTAAGAGTAATGTAGACCCCCCCCCCCCCCCCCCCCTTGAGGACCAGGACTCGCATCTAGAACTTTACCCGGATTTCAGGGCTCGTTCATGGGTAAGTTAGAGTGCTCTAGATCCCCTAAGCACCAGGACCCTCATCGAGACGCGCATCCACACTTTAGGGCTCATTCTTGGGTAAGTTGGAGTGATCGAGACCCCCTGAGGACCATGACCTGCATCCAGAACTTTACCCGGATTTCAGGGCTCATTCCTGGGTAAGTTGGCGTGATCTAAAGCCCCTGAGGACCAGGACCCGCATCTAGAACTTTACCCAGATTTCAGAGCTCATTCCTGGGTAAGTTAGAGTGATCGAGACGCCCTGAGGGCCAGGACCCTCATCCAGACCCGCACCCGCAATTCAGGGCTCATTCCTGGGTAAGTAAGAGCAATCTAGACCCCCTGAGGACCAGGACTCGCATCCAGACCCGCACCCAGACTTCAGGGGCCTTGGCTGGTTCCGTTAGACTGATCTGGACCCCTCTGAAGACCAGGACCCTCATCCAGACCCGCACTCGGACTTCAGGGGCCTTGGCTGGGTCCGTTAGAGTGATCTGGACCCCTCGGAGGACCAGGATTCTCATCCAGAACTTTACCCAGATTTTAGGGCTCATTCCTGGGTAAGTAAGAGTGCTCTAGGTCCCCTGAGCACCAGGACCCTCATCCCGACCCTCACCCGCACTTCAGGGCTCATTCCTGGGTAAGTTAGAGTGCTCGAGACCCCCTGAGGACCATGACCCGCATCCAGAACTTTACTCAGACTTCAGAGCGCATTCCTGGGTAAGTAAGAGTAATGTAGACCCCCTGAGGACCAGGACTCGCATCCAGAACTTTACCCGGATTTCAGGGCTCATTCCTGAGTAAGTAAGAGTGCTCTAGATCCCCTGAGCACCAGGACCCTCATCGAGGCGTGCATCCGCACTTCAGGGCTCATTCCTAGGTAAGTTAGAGTGATCGAGACCCCCTGAGGACCATGACCTGCATCCAGAACTTTACCCGGATTTCAGGGCTTATTCCTGGGTAAGTAACAGTAATCTAGACCCCCTGAGGACCAGGACTCACATCCCGACCTGCACGCAGACTTCCAGGGCCTTGGCTGGTTCCATTAGACTGATATGGACCCCTCTGAAGACCAGGACCCTCATCCAGAACTTTACCCGGATTTCAGGGCTCGTTCATGGGTAAGTTAGAGTGCTCTAGATCCCCTAAGCACCAGGACCCTCATCGAGGCGTGCATCCGCACTGTAGGGCTCATTCCTGGGTAAGTTAGAGTTAGAGTGATCGAGACCTCCTGAGGACCAGGAACCACATCCAGACCCGCACCCGGACTTCAGGGGCCTTTGCTGGGTTAGTCTAAGTGATATGGACCCCCTGAAAACCAGGACCCGCATCCAGACCCTGACCCAGACCTCAGGGCTCATTCCTGGGTAAGTTAGAGTGATTTACATCCCCTGAGGACCAGGACTCGCATCCAGACCCGCACTCGGACTTCAGGGGCCTTGGCTGGGTCCGTTACAGTGATCTGGACCCCTCGGAGGACCAGGATTCTCATCCAGAACTTTACCCGGATCTCAGGGCTCATTCCTGGGCAAGTTGACGTGATCTACAGCCCCTCAGGACCATGACCCGCATCCAGAACTTTACCCAGATTTCAGGGCTCATTCCTGGGTAAGTAAGAGTGCTCTAGGTCCCCTGAGCACCAGGACCCTCATCCCGACCCTCACCCGCACTTCAGGGCTCATTCCTGGGTAAGTTAGAGTGATCGAGACCCCCTGAGGACCATGACTTGCATCCAGAACTTTACCCGGATTTCAGGGCTCATTCCTGTGTAAGTTGGCGTGATCTACAGCCCCTGAGGACCAGGACCCGCATCCAGAACTTTAACCAGACTTAAGGGCTCATTCCTGGGTAAGTAAGAGTAATCTAGACCCCCTGAGGACCAGGACCCGCATCTAGAACTTTACCCGGATTTCAGGGCTCATTCCTGAGTAAGAAAGAGTGCTCTAGATCCCCTAAGCACCAGGACCCTCATCGAGACGCGCATCCGCACTTCAGGGCTCATTCCTGGGTAAGTTAGAGTTAGAGTGATCGAGACCCTCTCAGGACCAGGAAGCACATCCAGACCTGTACATCAGGGCTCATTCCTGGGTAAGTAAGAGTGATCTAGATCCCCTGAGGACCATGACCTGCATCCGGAAATTTAACTGGATTTCATGGCTCATTCCTGGGTAAATTAGAGTAATCTAGACCCAATGAGGACAAGGAACCTCATCCAGACCCGCACCCGCACTTCAGGGCTCGTTCCTGGGTAAGTTAGAGTGATCGAGAGGACCAGGACCCACATCCGGACTTCAGGGCTCATTCCTGGGTTGTAAGAGTGATCTAGACCCCCTGAGGACCAGGACCCTCATCCAGAACTTTACCCGGATTTCAGGGCTCATTCCTGGGAGGAAAAAAAAAAAAAAAAGTACCAAGGCTCCGAGAAAAAAACACTTGGATAAAATTCTGAAATAAAAGTTTAAAATCAGATACCGAGGGGCACGAGATAGAACTTTAACTATTTTAATTTTGGAAAATTCTTATTTTAGAGTACCAGAGGACTGAGAGTACCAGGGGTGCCAAATGGACTGTGACATACCGAACCAAAATATTTTTCTTACTATGTTTACACTGCGCACTTTTGCGCCAAAAAATTATGAGTGTTAGAGAAGTCACCTGCTCTCTGTGTTTCAACCCTTATGACGGGTTACCCGACCACCTCAAGCGGCATCACAAGGTAAAAATGTTGTGGAGAGAGGACTACTGTTGAACCTGGGCTCCGGCCGGGTCACTACCTGTAAGGAATGGTGCACTGTCTTGGGGGGTGTTCCAGGGCTCCAGGTTGGACAAACAGCTTAACAAGGGGGAAGCAGAGCTGCACCCAGTGTGGACTCACTGAACTAAAGGGAAGCGACTTCATTCATCTCTTATCCTAAACCAAGAAATCTAAAGCAGAACATGCAATTAAGATAATGACTTAAATTCATGACTTCATTTTGGCGTAACAAAGACACATCAAAGCATTTGTTGCGTTTGGATTTTATTCATGTTTATTTCAAATGTAATGTTGGCTGTGATACTTGTGATGTGGGTTAAGCGACATCTAAACATTTAAACACCAATTTCTGTGTAATTTTCAAAAGAAAACAAAAGATCAGCTCTCCTGCTAGAGACTCTAGCTGCTGACGTCTCTCGTAGCTAATCTGCAAATAATTGCCCAACAATTAAGAAAAGAAAACAGTAATAACGGTCATTATCAAGAACAAACCAGTGGAGAAGAAAACAATGCAACGTATCGAAATGATTTCCTCCAGACTGAGAAGGTATCGGCTAAAAGTCGTTCATTGTACCGGCACCTTTTTAACAATCATCAACTTCACAAGACAAAGGGAAAACAAAAGAAAGCCGTAGACCAGAGGGTCTGAACAAATTATTGTACAAGCAAGAAGTTATTTAGCCAATAAAAGCATAACTATCACTAGAAGGACAGATATCAACGTTTAACCGATAAAGAGTCCGACTCAATAAAGCATAAATCTCTGATACTTGAGTTGACCCAGAGGGATGTACCAACAGGAACATGTGACTGCATATCAGATAATCACGGACATTGATCTGTTTGCAGAGGAAAGGATCCCGCCTCAGTGCAGATCATTGTCAACTCTTCAGAAACAACTTAAAGTGATGCTTTCCACCAACACAGACACAAACAAATTGATTTTTTTTTTAAAAACAGAGGTTTAACATGATACCGTCATAATATGGATTACATACAAAATATACAAGAGTTTCTGTTAATTAGTTAGTATATGCCTCTGTCCATATTAGGACAACTGAGAGTCCATTATTGTCTCTTCTTTCATGGTATACCATGAACAACTAATATTCAAAAGAGCGACACGCCCAAAACCAAAAATAAACCAGACTTTTTGGTCTGAAATGACCAAATCAAAACTGTACAAGTAAACAGTTATAATGCACATCATTCTGCTCTCTTGATGGTGAATTAGAAAGCTGTTGTAAACTAAGTTCCTCTCCACATCATTTTGCAGCACGACTCCTGTTTGTCTGAGGTCTGATCCTGTTACTACATGTATGTAAATGTAAATTCTCTGTGTGTTTCTGGGGCAGGATGTTGTGTAATCTGGCACATATCAACTCCTGCTGCCGACATTAGACGTGAAACGTTACAATCATTCATTTCCGTCATATTTCAGACTTGAAACCAAATGTTACTGGAACCAAATATTTGAAACGTTGCCAAAATGTTGTGCT
The DNA here is from genome assembly GCF_023055335.1 of Clinocottus analis. Taxonomy (NCBI): domain Eukaryota; kingdom Metazoa; phylum Chordata; class Actinopteri; order Perciformes; family Cottidae; genus Clinocottus; species Clinocottus analis. The sequence goes on from NW_027176098.1 coordinate 1,161,121, forward strand.
GTCTTCACCCAACACCTTTTGCATCAAGTCAATTGTTTGTTTTTCATGTTTTTCCTGCAGATTTTTCTTTTCCTCTTCAGTTTTCACCTTCATCATTTCTTGTTTCTGCTTCATCAGGAGGTCTCTGATTTGTGACAGACTTGTTATCTTTGTGGTTAAACGTTTCAGTAAGACATAAACTTCACTTTGATGTTTCTTCTGTGTTATTATTTCATTGTGGGATGAAAGTGCCGCTAAGAGGTCATATTGCTTGTCTTTGTCTTTCATTTGTTGCTCATGCTCTTCTTTCTGACCGGCTAATTCCTCCATGTGTTTGACAGTGAATTCATTAAACTCCTCAGCTTTCTTTCTGGCTTCCTCTTCATATGTCTTCCTCAGAGTTTCCATGTTTCTCTCATGACCCTCCTCCATTTCTTTTCTCTTTCTTTCATCTTCTTCTCTTCTGATTGCGTCTTCTTCTTTTCTTTTCTTTTCATATTGTTCTCTTTACTGTTTGTATTCTTCTTGCAGTTTTCTGAGTTTTGTTTCTTCTTCCTTTCGTCTCTTTTCATTTTCTTGATCTCGTTTTTCCCACCATTCTTTTTGTTTTGTCTCCCAGTTCTCTCGTTCTTTTCTCATCTCTTCTCTATTCTCCTCCAGCTTTCTGTCCTTTGATTCTGTCTCTAATCTGTTTTTTTGCTCCAAAGCTTCAATTTTTTCTCTCCACTCCTGTCGTTTTACTTCTTCCTCTTGTTTTCTCTTCTTGTCTTCTTCTTCTCTCATTTCCTGTTCTTTCCGTCTCTCTTCACGGGCATTGTTGATGTAATCCTCCATTTCCTGAAGTAGTTTGTCCTTCACTGCTCTCTCTTGTTCAGTTTCCTCTCTCTGTTTTTCCATTTTTCTTTCCAATACCTGCATTTCTTCTTCATGTTTTCTTTTAAGTTCTTCCCTCTCCCTCTCCATCTCTTCTTCCTTCTCGTGAAGGATCCTCTCCACTTCTTTCTTGATCGCGGTCTCGGCCTCTTGCAGCATCTCATTAGTGTAGCATTTGCCTCCATTTGTCTTCACCATGGTGTCGATCTTGGTTATCAGCTCACTGACTTGTGTGTGGTTGTGTTCATCATAGTTATTAAACACATGGTATCTTCCTCCACAGTCATCGATCAGTTTTTTTAAGGAACCACCACGCCCGTTTGCAATAAACTCATCAATGGTTTGCTTCCCCTTCTCCAGTGAATCTCCTCCAGTGAAAAGAACGATGGTGAACTTTTCAGAATCTTTCCCAAAGCCTTTCTTGATGAGTTGTAACGTCTCCTTTTCTTCTTCTGTAAATCTACCAACTTGTACCACCAGCAGGAAGACATGAGGTCCAGGAGCCAGCAGACTGATGCATTTCACCATCTCCTCATTTACCTCTTCGGTGGACAACTCTGTGCCAAACAGACCAGGAGTGTCGACCACGACGACAGGACGACCGTCCACTTCACTCTCTGCTTTCTGACAACGTTTGGTGACTGACTTCTGGCTCGGTTCAGCTCTGAACTTCTCTCTTCCTAGAATAGTGTTTCCTGAGGAGCTCTTTCCACTGCCAGTCTTTCCCATCAGAACAATCTTGAGACACTCTGGGCTCTGCTTCCCTTCATCACCTGTGAAATAATAAAGACATGGAGTTACTTTAAAAGATGCAAATTACAATAGCTGCCACCATGTTAACACATCCACAGGTGTATACATTAACAGACAAAGATTACTCCCACAAGCGTCTACAAGAAACAATTCAAGAGTTTGACCTTGAAACGTTAATCCAACAAGTTATGCAGCTTTCACTACCACACCCCCTTTGGGCCAATCAGCATTAATTGGAACACACTCTTCCCGCTCACACGTGTGTGTGTGTATATATATATATATATATATATATATATATATATATATATATATATATATATATATATATATATATATATATATATATATACATACATATACATATATGTATTTTAATACTTACAGGTGATCGTACTTTGTGTTCTCAGGTCCTTCAGTTCAGACTGCAGTGAGCTGATCTTTTCTATTTGAGCATGTGCAAACACTCCTGTTGTGTAGCAGCATGGGTCGGTGTGGGAAGATTTCAGCCTCATGTTTTTCACAGAATCCAACAGCTCTGGGATCTGCTGCTGGTCCTTGATGTTGAGGACAAAATATCTTCCTCCACAGCTCTGACTGAGCTCCTGGATCTCTTTGGTTTCCTTCAGAAACTTAACGACAGCTGGAGCTTCAGGATCTGAGTCCACAGTGAACAGAATCATGATGAAGTCATTGACTGAAGAGCTGAAAGAGTTCTTGATGGTCTCTAACTCTCCCTTGTCTTCATCAGTGAGGGGACCCACAGGAAGGACCAGGATGAAGGCATGGACGCCCTCAGGGTCACAGAGGGAGATACACCTGAGGGATTCCTCCATCACTTCCTCCTGAGGTTTTCCACACAAGGCCGGCAGCTCCACCAGAGAAACCCGACGTCCACTCACCTCTCCCTGATGTTTAACCCACTCTGGTGAGCTGGAGACTGAATGAAGCTCTGTCTGACCTAAAATGGCCTTGGCTGCTGAAGTCTTCTCTGCTCTTGTCCTCCCACACAGAACCAGGTTTAAAGATGGCTTCATGTGGTCAGACTTTGATCTGACGGTGTCTTCAGAGAAGGTGAGAAAGGTTCCTTTGGTTTCTTGCACAATCTTCTCAATCTTATGCATTAACTGTGTGTGGTCTTCTCTAAACATCCTGTAGTGTCTTTCTCCACAGTCTTCAAGGAGCTGACTAACACAAAGTGTTCCTCTATCCTCAAGTGTCAGGATGAGCATTGAGTGGTTAAAAGCATCTTGATCAAACAAACTCAGGCTGAACTTCAGTTTCTTCATGTTCTCCTCAGTGAAGTCAGAAGGCTTCACTAGCAGCAGCAGAACATTTGGTCCTGGTGAACAAAGAGTCACACAGCTCTTCATCTCTCTTCTAACAATCTCCTGAGACTTATTGAAGATGTTGGGAGTTTTCACCACTGTTAATGGTTTTCCTCTCCACTCTCCACAAGCGGCCACACTTCGTCTGAATGAGGAAAATCTTTTGCGTTGAAAACTTTGATCCCCGATAATGAAATTACCAAGTTTAGTCCGTTTGTCCTCACTTTTTCCCAGAAGCACAATCCTGATTCCAGAAGCTGTAATAAAAGAGAGAGAGAGAGAGAGAGAGAGAGAGAGAGAGAGAGAGAGAATGGCAGTCTGTTAGGTTAGCACAGTGATTTTCAACCATTGTATTGCATTAGAGATCCTTAAAATAAATCTCGCAAAGGAGCTGAATAGGAATGTGACTAATAGTAAATTGCAAAATGTAAAAGGATTAAAGATCAATGTGTCTCTTCTCTATTTTTCTGAAGGTGAGAGTTGTGAACTGATTCTAACTCCTTGCAGACCTGTAAAAACATGACATTCATTCATTTGTAGGTTTAATTTCATCATGAAGGACAAAGGATAAAGTATTCATTGGCTAGTCAGAAATGTTTCTGCACTTACCAGCAGCTTTAACAGCATCTACAAGAGAAGTACATGTTTGCTTCTCTGTTGGACTTTGATGATCATCTGGTAAAGTAGAAACTGTGTCCTCATAAACATCACACACCAGATGCTCTCCATTGTTCTCCTTTGCAACTTGACTCAAACGTGCTAACAGCTCTGGACGTTCAAGGTTCTTCTGGTTCAGGTTTCTGTATCTACACTTTCTGATCAGGTCCTTTAAGGGCTGGTCTTTGTCCATGAAGGCTGAACTCTCCTCTCTGGGTGTTGATATCAGTATCAATGAATGATCAAATGATTGATCACTGAAGAGGTCCAGGACTCTGCACAGCTTCTCTTTGAGTTCCTCAGTGAAGTCTTCAGGCTGGAGAACCAGCAGGAACACATGAGGTCCAGGACCAGAGAGGTTCTTGCAGGTTTCTACATGTCTTCTTAGTTTGTCTTCAGAGATGTTGGGCTGTAGCAGATCTGGAGTGTTGATCAGAACTATTTCTTTCTCTTTCCACCATCCTCTTCCTCTCACACAGTGATCTGGTTCTTCCTCAGTGAACACAGTCTCTCCCAGTATGAAGTTCCCCACTGAACTCCTCTCAGACCAGCTGTTCCCCAGCAGAACAACCCTCAGCTCAGACACTGAGGAGGAAACACTGAGTTAGAAACACAGGAAGTGAAAACTGAACCGGACTAACAAGCAGAAAGTCATAAAGTCATGTCTAATTTAAGATGGACTATCAAACCGTAAACTTAAAACTTGTAAAAATTCAATAAAATGTGATTTATTACAAACAGTAACTCTAGATGTTAATGAACAGAAGAATATTTCTGACACGGTTCAGTTTAACTTACTGAAAGGTGGAAGGAATTCATAGCTGCTGCTGCGCTTTACAGGCTTCTCTTCTGTCTCTGTAGAGAAACACATTGTTTCATGTAATCTGTAATAATCTGCTCATTACAGTTATTGTTGGTTTCCACAAACATCTTCACAGCCTGAACAGAATGATATTATCATTATCATTATTAAGTGTGGCTTCAGCCGCATGGGGTCATAGACCCCATGCTGCAAGCACACTTCATGTTCTCCTGCGGGCTTATTATTATTATTAAGTGTGGCTTCAGCCGCATGGGGTCACAGTATTTAGGTCATCTTCAAATCTTTATTAAACTTTTTATTAGTTGGAATGCTGCAAGCATTCCAACTATTGTTCTTCAAATCTTTATTAAACTTTTTTATTAGTTGGAATGCTGCAAGCATTCCAACTATTGTTCTTCAAATCTTTATTAAACTTATTATTATTATTATTATTATTCTATTTCTTCCATCCGTATTTTGGACCTCTTCAACTCTTTCATATTTTCAGCTACAGAAAAAAGTTCAATTATTAAAATATTCAGTTACCTAAGGACACGATGGCTGAGACCTTTCATATTTCTGACTTTTCAAATCTTTGAATTATTAAGCTTTTTATGATTTTTTTTATAATGGGACCCAATGAGGAAATCTTCAAATCATCTTCAACTTCAAACGTTTACAGTTTCTTCATACGTTGAGCTTTAGACAATATTTAAAATTCCACATGTTGACAAAACCTTCAGCTATTAATCTACGCTTTTACATTTTTCATATTTTCTCAAATTTTAAAATTATTCAGCTTTTTATTTAAAAAAAATGAATGGTTTCCAATGAAGAACATCTTCAAATCCGCTTTCAACTCTTCAACTTCAAAAGGGAAAGGCTCTGTCATGCCTTCAACTAGAGACACCATTCCACCTTTAAAATGTTGACAAAACGTTTAGCTGTTATTGTATTACTCATCTTTTTGATATCTCCTATATTGTTTTAACTGTCGGCGTTTTCGTTTTAGAGTTTTTCCGCACCTTTTCTGCCTTTCTCATTATTGTGTGTTGGGCAGCTCACAGCGGTGACGTCATACTCCAGAGCGAGGGCACTTGGCGATACACATATTTTAAACTTGCTCTCTACTCCAAACCGTATACTCTTTGGACATAATTTATAGCTCAAAACGTTGGAAATCTTGTCTTCTGCCGTAAACTGCGGTCGATAGGAATCCAACAGATAAGACGTGTTGAGGTCCGACTGAATGGGAGAACCGGTCCGTCCCCAGCAGCAGCCCTTTGGTCTGTGCATCTACAGGCAGCAGGCACGTAAGCGGCCGCACACGCGAACGGGTGGCGCACATGAACGGCCGTGCTCGCGCGTGAACTGCAGCACACGTAAACGCCCACTAACGTGAAACGGCCGCGCGTGTAAACGCTCGCCAACGGGTGCGCCCGCGCCTCAACGGCCGCGCGCGTGAACGGCCGTGCGCGCGCGCGAACGGCCGCGTTAACGTGTTATTATGGTCGCGTGCACGTTCGTGTGTGTGTGCGCGCGTGTGTGCAGGTCACTTTTGTTATTGACGTCAGGATTAACAGCGTCACTGACGTTCACGTCCTGAGGTTTGACAGATGGTTTTGTAGAGACTCAATAATATCAGGTTTCTCACCAACTACGCCTGTGGATCAGTGGTTAGCAACTCTGCCTTAGGAGCAAAGGGTCAGTGGTTCAAACCTCACTTATGGCAGATTTTAATTTTTAAAATTTTTTTCTTTTTTTTTTTCTGTTGGACTTGACACTATGGTGGGCCGGGTCATATGTTTGACACCCCTGAATTAGATGATGCAGTTTTCCTTTCAACTTTTCCAATTATACATTTAAACGACAAGGATTTTCAACAGTTCAATTAAATGACTTTGAACTGTAAAATTTTAGCAGGTATTTTGCCTTTTCTATATATGATTTGCTGTTTATTTATATATTCATCTATTCCGCTATTTTCAGCTATATTAATATATTCAGCTATTTTTACATATATTCAGCTATTCTTTCATTTTCAAATATATTTAGCTATATTTAGCTAATTTAAGCTATATTCCACTATGTTCAGCTATATTCAGCTATTTCTTTCAAATATTTCAGCTATAAGCTTCAGCTTTTTGCATTCCAACGCATTTTCAGCAGGAAATGCTCTTTCTAGTTATTATTCTATTTCTTCCATCCGTATTTTGGACCTCTTCAACTCTTTCATATTTTCAGCTACAGAAAAAAGTTCAATTATAAAAATATTCAGTTACCTAAGGACACGATGGCTAAGACCTTTCATATTTCAGACTTTTCAAATCTTTGAAATATTAAGCTTTTTATGATTTTTTTTATAATGGGACCCAATGGGGAAATTTTCAAATCAACTTCAACTTCAAACGTTTACAGTTTCTTCATACGTTGAGCTTGAGACAATATTTAAAATTTCACATGTTGACAAAACCTTTAGCTATTAATCTACGCTTTTACATTTTTCATATTTTCTCAATTTTCAAAATTATTCAGCTTTTTATAGAAAAAAAATGAATGGTTTCCAATGAAGAACATCTTCAAATCCGCTTTCAACTCTTCAACTTCAAAAGGGAAAGGCTCTGTCATGCCTTCAACTAGAGACACCATTCCACCTTTAAAATGTTGACAAAACGTTTAGCTGTTATTGTATTACTCATCTTTTTGATATCTCCTATAGTGTTTTAACTGTAGGCGTTTTCGTTTTATGTTTTTTCCGCACCTTTTCTGCCTTTCTCATTATTGTGTGTTGGGCAGCTCACAGCGGTGACGTCAGACTCCAGAGCGAGGGCACTTGGCGATACACATATTTTAAACTTGCTCTCTACTCCAAACCGTATACTCTTTGGACATAATTTATAGCTCAAAACGTTGGAAATCTTGTCTTCTGCCGTAAACTGCGGTCGATAGGAATCCAACAGATAAGACGTGTTGAAGTCCGACTGAATGGGAGAGCCGGTCCGTCCCCAGCAGCAGCCCTTTGGTCTGTGCATCTACAGGCAGCAGGCACGTAAGCGGCCGCACACGCGAACGGGTCGCGCACATGAACGGCCGTGCTCGCGCGTGAACGTGTTATTATGGTCGCGTGCACGTTCGTGTGCGCGTGTGTGCAGGTCACTTTGGTTATAGACGTCAGGATTAACAGCGTCACTGACGTTCACGTTCTGAGGTTTGACGGATGGTTTTGTAGACACTCAGTAATATCAAGTCTCTCCCCAACTACGCCTGTGGATAAGTGGTTAGCAACTCCGCCTTAGGAGCAAAGGGTCAGTGGTTCAAACCCCACCTATGACAGATTTTAATTTTTCAAAAAAACTTTTTTTTTCTTCTGTTGGACTGGACACTGTGGCGGGCCGGGTCGTATGTTTGACACCCCTGAATTAGATGATGCAGTTTTCCTTTCAACTTTTCCAATTATACATTTAAACGACAAGAATTTTCAACAGTTCAATTAAATGACTTTGAACTGTAAAATTTTAGCAGGTATTTTGGCTTTTCTATATTTTCAATAATGATTTGCTATTTATTTATATATTAATCTATTCCGCTATTTTCAGCTATATTAATATATTCAGCTATTTTTACATATATTCAGCTATTCTTTCATTTTCAAATATATTTAGCTATATTTAGCTAATTTAAGTTATATTCCACTATGTTCAGCTATATTCAGCTATTTCTTTCAAATATTTCAGCTATAAGCTTCAGCTTTTTGCATTCCAACGCATTTTCAGCAGGAAATGCTCTTTCTAGTTATTATTCTTCTTATAGTCAAACCACTACTCCTCCCAGAGCGTTGCCAGCACATGCGCAAAAATTACATCGAAACGTGCGGTTTGCGCGGGAATCGTGAGCTATGACTTTTCTAAGAGATTCGCCCGTACGTTTTCCCGAAAAATGCAAAAAACATTAAAAAAATTTCACGAAACGTTCGTAGAGGGTGGAGCACCAATTAACAGAGTGAGAAGAAGCGACAGAAACTGTTAAAAAAATAAAACGTATTTTGTCTTTACTCCCACAATGTTCACTCTTCATACACCATTGTTGGATAGAAACGTTGGAAATATTGTCTTCTGTCATAAACTGCGGTCGATAGGAATCCAACAGACTCAGACGTCTTGAAATCGGACTGAATGTGAGAGCAAGTCCACCTCGCTCTGCCATCCGCCGCCATGTTAAATCTCCCTCCAAAACCACGTCTCCCCTGAAGCTCGTACCTGATTTGTAAATCGCCCGTACAGACACATGTTTTATCGTACAGACTCGCCAGTCACAGTATCTGTTCATCAGGTCTTCCTAACGCTCAATATGCGATATCGAAGCAATAGTGGCTTTTAAAGTACCATTTTTTTAAATAGTTTGAAAGGAGTTCCACAGTATTTAGGTCTATTAAGCTCAGCGTAAGGAAGTCCCTTTGAAGTCATCACCATGGCAACCTTTGATCTAGCGACCCACAGGTGTTCTCGTTAGGGCAGTTTAACAGACACACAGACACTTACACACGCACACACAACACAGATGACTTCTGTCTCTCTGTCTGTTTGTCTCACACACACACAGACACACAGACACACATACACACACACAAACAAACAAACACATACACAAACACACACAAACAGACACACAAACACACACACACAAACACACACACACAAAGACGTTTACGTGTGTTTTATATTGTGTAGTTGTCAACACTGTGATCATTAATAAGGTCATATGATATTTCATATACGTTTGTGTGTGTTCAGGACGTTCAGTGGTTTATTTCCTTAAGTCCACAGTCCAGTCTGCCTCTAATCAGTCTGCTGGCGCTCACTTGGTCACCATGACGACGGCAGCACACAGGTGCTTCATATCAGCCAATCAGTTTAACACACAAACCAACTCAAGTGCTTTGGAGGAGAGACGGGCGTCAGAAACAAAAGCTATATATTGCGACGTCTTACGGCAGTAGTAGCCACACTTTCAAAATTTCTTGCGAAATTTTCTAGTTCTTCTTATAGTCAAACCACTACTCCTCCCACAGCGTTGCCAGCACATGCATCAAAAATACATCGAAACGTGCGGTTTGCGCGGGAATCGTGAGCTATGACTTTTCTAAGAGATTCGCCCGGCCGTTTTCCCGAAAAATGCAAAAAACGTCAAAAACTGTCAAAAAAATTTCACGAAACGTTCGTAGAGGGTGGCGCACCAATTAACAGAGTGAGAAGAAGCGACAGAAACTGTTAAAAAAATAAAACGTATTTTGTCTTTACTCCCACAATGTTCACTCTTCATACACCATTGTTGGATAGAAACGTTGGAAATATTGTCTTCTGTCATAAACTGCGGTCGATAGGAATCCAACGGACTCAGACGTCTTGAAATCGGACTGAATGTGAGAGCAAGTCCACCTCGCTCTGCCATCCGCCGCCATGTTAAATCTCCCTCCAAAACCACGTCTCCCCTGAAGCTCGTACCTGATTTGTAAATCGCCCGTACAGACACATGTTTTATCGTACAGACTCGCCAGTCACAGTATCTGTTCATCAGGTCTTCCTAACGCTCAATATGCGATATCGAAACAATAGTGGCTTTTAAAGTACCATTTTTTTTAAATAGTTTGAAAGGAGTTCCACAGTATTTAGATCTGTTAAGCTCAGCGTAAGGAAGTCCCTTTGAAGTCATCACCATGGCAACCTTTGATCTAGCGACCCACAGGTGTTCTCGTTAGGGCAGTTTAACAGACACGCAGACACTTACACACGCACACACAACACAGATGACTTCTGTCTCTCTGTCTGTTTGTCTCACAGACACACAGACACACACACACAAACAAACAAACACATACACACACAAACACACACACAGACACACAAACACACACACAAACACACACAAACAGACACACACAAAGACGTTTACGTGTGTTTTATATTGTGTAGTTGTCAACACTGTGATCATTAATAAGGTCATATGATATTTCATATACGTTTGTGTGTGTTCAGGACGTTCAGTAGTTTATTTCCTTAAGTCCACAGTCCAGTCTGCCTCTAATCAGTCTGCTGGCGCTCACTTGGTCACCATGACGACGGCAGCACACAGGTGCTTCATATCAGCCAATCAGTTTAACACACAAACCAACTCAAGTGCTTTGGAGGAGAGACGGGCGTCATAAACAAAAGCTATATATTGCGAGGTCTTACGGCAGTAGTAGCCACACTTTCAAAATTTCTTGCGAAATTTTCTAGTTATTATTATTATTAGAAGCTGCAGCTGATCACATGATGACTGCTGTGTTCAGTAAACATTATTGATCACATGATGACTGCTGTGTTCAGTAAACATTATTGATCACATGATGACTGCTGTGTTCAGTAAACATTATTGATCACATGATGACTGCTGTGTTCAGACACAACCTCTCTCTTCATGTTTCCTCCTGAAATACGATGAAAGCTTCAATCTCTGAAGAGACAACGAGCCAGAGGAAATAAAGAGAGAGAGCTTTAGTGAAACTACTAGAAACAGAAGCAGCTTGTATTTCTCCACAGGTTCAAGTCCCAGAGTCCTCTCCTGTCATTGACTTGATCCTGTTTGTTCCTCTTAGTGTCTAAACCTCTGGTCCTGTTCTGCTGTTCTTCACTTTCTTTACCTTCAAGTTCCAGGATGCTGGTCCACTCAAAACCTGAAAGGAAAACAATGAGTTATGAAACATAACAAAGTGTTGACTTAATCCATG
>NW_027176098.1:1177278-1299778 GCF_023055335.1 Clinocottus analis
TTTAGGGATTTCATGTTTTTCAAGGACTTTTCCAGTCCTTGTTTTCCATGACAGTAAGAATCCTGTAAAAGCCAAAAACACGTAGAATAAAATCACAAAAAGAATAAAATCACAGCCAAACAATGCAAAAAATGAGAAAAACGGAAACAACAAAACAGGGGCAACAATATAGACAAAAGATAAACAAAGATTAAAATGGCAACTGCAAATTACAGATTAAGATTCTGACTACTTACAATATATGAATGTCTAAAACTCACAGCGTGTCTGCCTTTTCATGTCTGCCTGTGATTTTTGTATTATAGACCACACAAAATATGTTTTTATATTAAACATGAGACTAATAGTCAACAATCCAGCGTTAAGTATTACAACTACACATCAAATAAGGATTTTCTCCAAAACGCGGTGTTTGCTGGCAAATCTAAGAGCCAATCAACTCTCTGATGTGGCGACAGCAGGCGTTTCCCATCATGCACTGGGCCAGGCAGCCGGTGGAGAGCTGCTGCAGCGGCTGCCTCTGAAATCGACGGCCACCTCGCTCTCGTGAGATTATCGTTGACCACGTGTGAGTCAATCAAGTCAGACACAAATCTACCCAGCATGCATTGCATGCCGATTGAATGTGTTCAGAACTGGCTCATCTCGAAAGAGCCTCATGAAAGAAGCTCATATCAGGTGATGATTAGGAGTAAACAATAACATATTTAAAGAATGCACATATATTTTACAGGCTTTTGACTCTTGTTAGAATCTTCAAATAACCTTTCTTAGACATCTATTCACGACCAGAGGCGTCTCTAGAATTTCGACACATCCGGGCTTAGCTTGAAAAGTATAGCAAATGTGCACGCCGACATTTTTCGGCGTAGAAACATTTTCCACATACCCTACAGGTACCTGCTCTTCTGGACTGAATTGAATTGAGGCATTTCATGAAAAAGAAAATAAACAAGATGGTTGGATGTTATACCCTCACATTGACTTTAGCTTTCCCCTCCAGAAGAAGCCCAAGCTTCATTATTTATAGGTACACAATTCTCACACACTGCAATTGCATTTACAGACAGATGCTAATAATAACACATTTGTTTTCCATGTAATACCAACTAGCAGCTACATCCCTCTAGTAGTTCAGCTGCAACACGCTTTTCAAAATTATGTTTAAATCATTTCTATTCCCATTACCTCTTTGATTCCTGACCACCTTTGGGGGAAAACATCGAAATCTTTTTTGTGACATCTTGTTGTGCTGCTACCTAAAGACAGCAGCGCTGTTTTGGTTGAATGACGTCTCGTGTGACCTGGAGGTGTTAGTGCCAAAGCCAAAGTAGTGGCTTTTAAAAAATATATATATTTATAATTGTTACTCAAACCTGTCCAAAAACACTGTGGAAGCATCCACGTGAGATAACCGTAATTTGAGGATGTGATCTTTAAAAAAATGAAAATAAAAGAATTTGGGGCTAATTAAAAAACATCCCGGGATTTAGCCCCAAATGTCTGAGCCTAGGGACGCCACTGTTTACAACTTATGACATATTTGATACGTTTAGCGTTCACGTGGTACCAACAAACTTTAATCCACATTTACAGTCGAGGACGAACAAACTCTCCATTGTTCTCTTTCACAACTTGACCCAACCGGGTTAACAGCTCTGGACGTTCAAGGTTCTTTCTCCACAGAAACCTGTATTCACATTTCCTGATCATCTCTTTTAAGGGTGGATGTTGACGATATCTTTCCATGAAGGCTGAACTCTCCTCTCTGGGTGTTGATATCAGTACCAATGAATGATCAAATGATTGATCACTGAAGAGGTCCAGGACTCTGCAGAGCTTCTCTTTGAGTTCCTCAGTGAAGTCTTCAGGCTGGAGAACCAGCAGGAACACATGAGGTCCAGGACCAGAGAGGATCTCACAGGTTTCTACATGTCTTCTTAGTTTGTCTTCAGAGATGTTGGGCTGCAGCAGATCTGGAGTGTTGATCAGAACTATCTGTTTCTCCTGTAACTCTCCTCTGACTATCAGGCACTCATCTGGTTCTTCATCAGTGAACTTAGTCTCTCCCAGTATGAAGTTCCCCACTGAACTCCTCTCAGACCAGCTGTTCCCCAGCAGAACAACCCTCAGCTCAGACACTGAGGAGGAAACACTGAGTTAGAAACACAGGAAGTGAAAACTGAACCGGACTAACAAGCAGAAAGTCATAAAGTCATGTCTCATTTAAGATGGACTATCAAACCGTAAACTTAAAACTTGTAAATATTTAAATAAAATGTGATTTATTACAAACAGTAACTCTAGATGTTAATGAACAGAAGAATATTTCTGACACGGTTCAGTTTAACTTACTGTTTGGTGGCAACCATTCATAGCTGCTGCTGCGCTTTACAGGCTTCTCTTCTGTCTCTGTAGAGAAACACATTGTTTCATGTAATCTGTAATAATCTGCCCATTACAGTTATTGTTGGTGTCCACAAACATCTTCACAGCCTGAACAGAATGATATTATCATCTAGTCTGCATGAAATAAGTTAATACACTAATCTGCATCAACACCTCGATACCTGTGATGTCTGAACTCAACACAAACTGTTCTGGTTGGTTTGGATTCATTCAGCAGAAGTATAATGTCCTCTCTCCTCTGCTGTCCGCCTTAACCTGCATAATCTAGGGGTAATTTTTGATAAATCTCTGTCACTTGACCCCCATGTGAAGAAGCTGTCTCCATCTTGTTTCTTCCACCTTCGAAACATTTCCAAATTGAGATCTATTTCATCTGAATTAGAGATGGTCATACACGCTTTTATCTCTTCACGTATTGACTACCGCAACGCACTTTTCCCCGCACTCTGCAAATCTGCAATAAACCAGCTGCAGATAATCCAGAATGCTGCTGCCAGAATACTAACGAGGACAGATAGACGGTTTCATATAACTCCCATTCTCAGGTCTCTTCACTGGCTCCCCGTAAAGCACAGGATCCACTTTAAAATCCTCACCCTCACATACAGAGCACTCAATGGTCAGACTCCATCCTATGTAGCTGAACTACTCCGCCCATACACAACAGCCCGCTACCTCAGGTCCAACCAGCTGAATCTTTTGTCCGTCCCACACACTCGCTTCAAGACCCGTGGTGACCGAGCTTTTGAGGCAGCAGCTCCTAAGCTGTGGAACGCGTTCCCTGTACAAATTCGGTTTGCTGACTCGGTGATGTCTTTTAAAAAACAACTAAAAACGTTTCTGTTTAAGCTGGCGTTTGTTTAAGTACCTACAACCTGTTTTTAATTTACTTTTACCTGTTTTTATGTTTTGTTTTTGTTTTGTTCTTTTAAATTTGTTTTTAATGTGTTAGGGCTGCTCCATTAATTAATGTGTTTTACCGTGTCTTTTTTTTTTTTTTTTGACTGTACAGCACTTTGTGACCTTTGTCTGTGAAATGTGCTCTATAAATAAATTATTAAATTAAATTACGTTTTGCTTAGATGTGTAAATATCAGTCTGAGTGTTACTGGTTAAGAGTAAATGAAGATGACACACAGAAAGAAATGTAAAGCTTCAGGTCCGCCTAGAAAAAAAAGCACTTTTAGCATGATTTTTACCTTGAAATAATGCGGTCATAAGCTTTTAAATTCTCCCAAATACTACTTCAAAGTTTTAACATCATTTTTGCATTGTTTTACTTTGATAAAGTGAAGCAGAACAAAGTTAGAGAGGATTTAGTACAGAAAAAACTCAGGCGAGGGCTCACATTTATAACATTTGAATGTTATCATATACCAAAATATATATTTCACTTTTATATTACTTATGGTGATCAATACATCAGTTTTTTTAATGACTTATGAAAAATAATTTTAAAAATCTGATTTTGTTTTCATAAAACAACCTATATTTCCCCTTTAAAATAAAACAAGCACACACATTAACAATATTCAAACTGTAAAACAAAGGTAAGCAGTATTTGCTGATTGTAAAGCAATAAAGCGATTCATGTTTCTGTGCTCTTTGGCTCATCTCTCTGGTTCTTTGAGCTGGAAGGACATTGAATGTCTGGACTCTGTGGGATCGTCTTGCTTCTGGACTTCAGCATTTGTCTGATAGCACCAAGCTAAGGGTTGCTGGTTCTGGAAACATGCTGATTTTGGGCTTTTTTTGTTTAATACTTTTATGATTATCTTTCTTTCTGTTTGAGTTTTTGGTGTTTATAATATATTTGACGTGCAACATCAATATATTTTCTTGTTATTTATATGTTGCATTTGCAAAAAATACAAAAGTACCGATATTAGGATGCCATGGTTTTCAAAGGTTATGGTGAACTTAGAGGAATCTGTCATCTATTAGCAACTTGAAACTTTCAAACATTTAAATGAAATCAAATGTAAGTTTAGACCACCAACAAAACACTGATTATAGACGTTAATACAGTTTAATTAGCTTCAACGCTTCTGCTGAACGTCACAGGATGCTCAACTGGATCTGAAGCAATACAGAACATGTAGATATTCATTGACATTCAAATGCTCAAGATAGTGATTGTTGGTGCTAAAGAAAGGAAGTGAGGACCCAAATGCCAATGCAACAGTTCAAAGTAAATGTATTTTAACAAAAAACAATATCATTAAACAGAGAGAGAGACATTCTTACTCAGGAGGAACAGAGGAACACACAGTACGAACCAACAAAGAGACAGGAGACAAACAGGTACCAGAGGGAGTTAACAGGCAATCAGGTAGACACAACGAGGGCAGCACAGGTGAAGGGAACACACAATCAGGAACCAAGTAGACAGAGGACACACAAGACTTCAAAATAAAACAGGAAACAGAAAACTCAAATCATGACAGGTGTACTTTTTAAGATGTACTACCAAACTGTAAATGTAAAACTTGGAAATATTTAAATTACACTAAATGGGTGTTATTACAAACAGTAACTCTTGATGTTAATAAACAGTAAACTGTAAATAGTTCTGACACGGTTCAGTTTAACTTACTGTAAGGTGGCAGGAAGTCATAGCTGCTGCTGCGCTTCACAGGCTTCTCTTCTGTCTCTGTAGAGAAACACATTGTTTCATGTAATCTGTAATAATCTGCTCATTACAGTTATTGTTGGTTTCCACAAACATCTTCACAGCCTGAACAGAATGATATTATCATTATTATTATTATTATTATTAGAAGCTGCAGCTGATCACATGATGACTGCTGTGTTCAGTAAACATTATTGATCACATGATGACTGCTGTGTTCAGACACAACCTCTCTCCTCATGTTTCCTCCTGAAATACGATGAAAGCTTCAATCTCTGAAGAGACAACGAGCCAGAGGAAATAAAGAGAGAGAGCTTTAGTGAAACTACTAGAAACAGAAGCAGCTGGTATTTCTCCACAGGTTCAAGTCCCAGAGTCCTCTCCTGTCATTGACTTGATCCTGTTTGTTCCTCTTAGTGTCTAAACCTCTGGTCCTGTTCTGCTGTTCTTCACTTTCTTTACCTTCATGTTCCAGGATGCGGCGTCGTACTAGAAGCTGTAGCCTCCATTGGTTTATTGAAGAAAGCCCTCTGGTCATCTCAGACACTGAAAGGAAAACAATGAGTTATGAAACATAACAAAGTGTTGACTTAATCCATGTTGAACACAACAGAATTGGACCAACAACCAGTGAAGAAGTCACAACTTCTTTCAGGTGAATTAGAGGAATCTGTCATCTATTATCAACTTGAAACCTTCAAACATTTAAATGAAATCAAATGTAAGTTTAAACCTCCAACAAAACACTGATTATAGACGTTAACATAGACGACAATATTTTACATCTTGTGATGTGAGGAAAGTTGTCCTCTTTGAGAGGAGAGTAAAGATCCAGAAGAGATCCTGACTTAAAGTGCTCTGCATGGATCAGACCTCGGGGTCAGCAGCTTTGAGCATTAATGTTCAGTCTGGACTGTGAGCTGCAGCGAGTCCTGAGAAACTGACTGTGTTTCTCTTTGTGAGGCGGAGCGGCTCGCGGCAGCACCGCTGCTCTGAGAACAAACTACACACCAATACCAGCTTTCACGTCAGGCTCAAGTCTGCAAGTCCTAACGCTGCCTGTTGGTGAGGCTACAGAAGCGCGTGCACGTACATACACCACTTCAAAGTAAAAGCACGTACAAAAACCTGCAGCCTAAAACTGTCTGATTTGACCACAGTTTTTTGACTCCGCTCCCTGCTGCGGCCGCCAGCTCTTTCCAACAAGCCTGTTAATTTGCACACCGGGAGCTGCGTTTTGTCGATTATGGGCCGTTCCTTCTTGCAAGAGTAAACGGACTAAAGACAATTTTTGATCCAGAGATTCCATTACTCCTTAGCAGATCAACTGAGAAAATCTTCCATTACAATTGGTGTCAGAAGTGGGATCGTTTGAAGCTCCATCTCGGCTCTGAGGGTGTCTGGGAAGAAGGCCTCTTCAGATCCACAAACTGGTTCTGCCTCATACCTCATTAGACAAAGAGAGATGGGTCCTACGCCCAAAGAGCCCGATTGACTTCAAAACGATCAAACAAACAAGGAAGGAATTTTCTTCAAATCTGGTAAGAAGTTGATTTTCCAAATTTAAGATTTAAGTTCATAGAGATTACGAAGATGTAGAACTTCGTAAAATAATTGATAAAAACTAGAGAATTAAACAAATTGTGTTTAATGATATGGTCTCTAATGATCATAAGTTGTCTTGTCCTGTTGTATATAATGTATATTGATTTATAAAGTAGTTGTAGCCTAAAGTATTTCTGATTCATCATCATCCATCCAGTTTTTTTACTCAGGAAGACAGGACTGAGTAATACGATATCGCAATTGTACTTGGACATAAGGAAATTTGTCTGAGATCGTATTTCCAGGTTCTTGACCAACTAGGAAGACAGGACTGAGTAGTGCAATACTTGGACAGGGTTAAATTTGTCTGGGGGTTGTACTTTCAGGTTCTTGACCGCTAAGGAAGACAGGGCTGAGTAGTGCAATACTTGTACAGAGTAAAATTTGTCAACAGTTGTAATTCCAGGTCCCTGACCAATCCCATAAGGGAAAACAGGAACAATTTACGGATCTGCGATTGCATTCAGATAAACTCTGAAATCGTTTGTTGCAACCTTGACCTCATACGGTTTTCACTTGATTTTTCTACGGTAAAGAAAATCGGGACTTATAGTGACGCTATATTTAATAAATAAGTACTTACCACGCCTGAAAGAATGGGTGGAGCAGAGAGTAAAAAGGAAATGGGTCTTCCGGAGGGACCCATTGTAAATGTGATGAAGCAGAAATATGGGGATTTAAGAGGGAGTAACTACAAGATCCCTCTGCCTGATGAACCGAATTTCACATTCCTGAAGAATGTAGGGAAAGGAAGGTAATGTGTGAAATGATGCCTAAAGTAGATGCTAACACAACCGGAGCAGACAAAGCTTCTGGGATGTCCTCTTCTCTCTTATTGCACAGGATGGACCCTGATCTCAGACGCATGCCCTCCACCGTATTCATCACCAGCCAATCAACAGCCTGCAGACAACAAACTGCTGAAAGCATCACAGAACATTACACCAAGCTGCACGCTGTATTCAACAAACAAGCGGCCTCCAAGAACCAAACACCAGAGGTGAGGTCCCAGCTGATTGGAAGTATCATCTCTGCAGCAGTAACACTGAACTGCATCGGCTGTGAAGAAGCCCACCTCCAGACCACCAGACATGCTAATCGCGCGGAGAAGCAAACTGTGGCCAGATAAGAAAAGACTGAGTTAAAGGAACAAGAACTTCACTAGACTCAAGCAACCATGGCCCAGGCTGCTCAAGGCATGACAAGAGACCAAGCTCCACGTTGGAACCAAGAATTCAACAAACGTGGCAGAGGACGAGGATACCGGGCAGCACAGGCAGATAGACACAAATGCTACATCTGCCATCAGAGACATTGGGCTTTTGAGTGTCCATGGTGGGATGAAAACCATGTCCAGAAAGCACAGAGACATCAGAACTCTGACTGACGTGAGGAGGGGCATGCAGAGAGAAAGGGGGAAATCCTGTTGAAGCAGCAGAGAGGAGGGGGTGAGAAGCAAACACACACAAACACACACACAGCACATGCAAATGAAGAACAAGCACACACACAGCGCATGCTCGACTAACAAACACACGCACAAACATGCACTGATGACATATTTAGAACAGGCATCAAGTTAGTTGCAGGCATATAGTGTGTATAAAATACCAGTGAACCTTTAAAAATAAATAAATAAAAAAAGATTTTAAAAGTGTTTTTTTTTCTTGTAGAAACAGGAACCACAGACTCAGCGTTCAACGAAATGATTTGTCTCACCCTAAACTTAGTGGACAATATGTCTATTTTGTGGGAACCTTTGGGTTGACGTGGAAAGAAATTGTTTGTGATTCCAATCACGTATGATAAGAAGAAAAGGAGCTCTCTAAGCATACATTTTTGTCCTCAGACGTCTGCCCTGTAAATTTGTTTGACAGAAGCTTGAAGCTGACACGTGGGAATCAGTTTGATTTCCACACATAAAAGGTTTAAAAAAAAAAAAAAGTTGTACGCAGTCCCATCCAACATGACCATGGTCCAATTCCATATTTGCACATCTGCCTTACACTCTGTGTATTTGTTTGATGATGAAAAGCCACACACTGTTTCATTTCTTGCTGAGGCCTCCAGTCTCCCCCACCCTTACAGGAAGCTCCCTCTTCTTCTCAGGGCGACGGGTAAATATGACGTGGAAGTCATCAGAAATGCACAACTTGTGGTCATCACACCTAAATCCTTGTTTCGGCTTTGCAAACATCACTAAGCTATTGATGGCATAACTCCTGTGTTTAACTCTCTTTTGCAGGCAGGCGTAATTTCCCCTGCAATAGTTCACCTGTCGGTGTTTACATTTTTTCGTTGAGGAAAATCAGAGATAGAGGAGCACCAACAGAGTGGAGGTTTGTCCAGGACTCACAAGCAGCTAATGCAGAAGTCCATCTGAACAGTGTGGGGTCAAGACAGTGTTTTTCTTTTAAAACACTTGGCAGAAGAAGGACATTAAGCTAGTTCATCTGAATTACGGTTTGTTTCACAAAAAGTCCATTTCTTGGTTCACAATATTTCCGGTAAAGGCAAAACACTCCCGTCCAAACGCATTGCCTCAATTGTGACGCTCCTAAAAACCTTAAACAAAGAAACAAATAATGTTCTTTTTTACTGATGTTCGTTTATTCCAATTACTCTCAGCTTTAACAACTTTTGTTCTAATTGCATACAAGGTAAAAATCTTATCGCTCATGACAAAATTCAGTGGCTCTCTGCAGCCTCAGAAGCTTTCACAGAGATGAAATGCGCCTTACAGACTCCACCGACTCTGGGTCTGCCTGGTCCTAAAAAAACGTTCGCTCAGAAGGTTGATGAACGTTCTGGCTGTATGACATCGGTGCTCTTACAGTCTCATGAAGATAAATTACGACCAGTTGCATATTTCTGCGCAAAACTTGATCCTGTCGCTGCAGGTTTGTGCAATGTCTCCGCGCAGTCGCAGCTGTAGGAAGGACTCTTACAGCCTCTCGCGATGTGGTGGACCACTAACTTACTGGCTCCACATTTGATTTCGTTAATTCTCCTCCAACAGAAATCGTCTCACTTTTCCATGTCTCTTTGACATATAGAATGTCACGGTTAATCGCTGCAATGTTTTTAACCCAAAATTTTCTGTTTCCAGAACTCCAGGAGAACTCCAAGTTCTGTGCTCTCCTCGTCTAGGCCTCTCTGATACTCATTTGTCTAACCTTGATTTCTTTCTGTAGGTTGATGAGTCCGAATCACATGTTCCGTCCACGCGACATACTTGTTTTTTGTTGTTAATGTACTTTTGCATATGTTCTCTTCCTAACCATTTCTTTGCAGATCTGATGGTGAACCTTATCTCCCTAACGGTTTCTTTTTTCTTTCTTCTCATTGTGCTGAGTTGTCGCCTGGGTGGAATACCATGCGACAAAAGAGTCAGTGCGTTTACATGCTGGTATTAATTGGAATCTTGCTTTAGTCGGACTATGCTCTCTTTTGGGGCAACTGCTGTTATCCGAATATACATGGCAGTGAATAAATCGAATCATTGGCCGAATGCATGTCATATCCGATACGACAGGTGGCGCTGTTTTCATTACATGTAGTGGTGATACAGCCATCTCCGCTTGACCTCTTCACTCTTCATAATGGAGAGAACCCCGCTAGCTTCGGTGGTTGTCGGGGAGCTAGCGCAGAGCAAACGGGGAACTAGCAGCAGCGCTAGCTGGCTACATCAGGGAGCTAGCGGAGACACCCACCGAAGGTACTATCGGCTCGTAACCCGACTTTTACGTTTGTTTGTTTCTGCCGGCCGTGACAACTTATCGTCTCTTTCGACTTCCGGGTCACGACCTGGGAGGGAGGGAGGGAGGAGGCGGCGGGATCTTGAGCATGCGCACAAACGCATTGTCCAGTTCCGATCCGATTCAGCGTTTACATGCAGCGTTATTCGAATTATCAATCGAATCGAATCGAGTTATCCAGGGGTGTTAATCGGATCGTAGTCGGACCGCAGTTATTCGAATAAAGGTGTTTACATGAACTGGATAATTCGATTTTAGTCGGACTAAGCCAGTTATTCGAATCCATGTAACCGCACTGAGTGGTATGGTTGTCTAATGTCTAATGGTTAACAAATTAAGTATAGCAGGCATATGGTCTGAGTTCAACGCTCAAACATAATACGACAGATAACACTCAGAAGCGATTCATAGCAGATGAATCGCTACCAGAACCATGTTCTGACTGGACTAACGCAAGTATTAGCCGGAAATATCTCCTAGTGCCACTGCACTCGGTTCAAACAATGGCAAGGTTAATTGTTCCATGTGGGCTGATGATACTACTGTTTATCTGTGTTTACATTTGTTGTGTTACTCCTTTAGTGAAATGTTGTGTGTCACAGCTCATTTCCATACAAATGGTACAATACACACTACTCAGACTAAAATGACATATGAGACAAGCTTGATATATGTCTCAATCCAGACTTCTACGAAGACTCTGAAGACATATGCAAGGTCTCATACTCTGACGACACTCCTGGGTAAAATAAAAGGGTTTTTGTATGCTTGTAACACACTAAGAATTACCTCTCTTTAAAAATGTTTTTTATTCTTCACGTATCATTTAGTGATGAAGTATTTTAAACCATGAATGAGTCGTACTTTGAAAGGGTTTTGGAACATGATGTACAGACTATATTTTTGCATATTGTGTGATTATTATGTAATCAAAAGAGTGGAATGTAATGGGAAAATATAGTATTGCAATGTTAAACTGATTTAAATGTTTCTTTGTGATGTTGGAAGCAGACGGTGTGAGGGGAAGTGAAACAAAGGACTGTTTCCTGTGTATGCAAATGAGGGCGGGGGGGTCGTAAACAATTAGTGAACTGATGGGGTGATGAATTCCCAGGGCAAAGGAGATTGTGACTTCTTTGTAATCAAGGACCAAGAGACGAAAGGTCTAAGATGGGCGGGTACCCAGTGTTCCCTTTGTTCCACGTGGTTTGAAGGTGTGAACCTCATCGTGTATAAAAAAGAGCTGTGACTGTTGTTTCATTGAATTCTGTGTCGCAGACTGCTTTGGGTGGCTGTGGCAGACCGTTCCTTCTTGCAAGAATAAACAGACTAAAGACAATTTTTGATCCAGAGATTCCATAACTCCTTAGCAGATCAACTGAGAAAATCTTCCATTACAGCAACCATTCCATGCTGCTGCTGCGCTTCACAGGATTCGAGATTACATTGATTAGAGATACACATTGTTTCATGTAATCTGTAATAATCTGCTCATTACAGTTATTGTTGGCGTCCACAAACATCTTCACAGCCTGAACAGAATGATATTATCATTATCATTATTATTATTATTATTAGAAGCTGCAGCTGATCACATGATGACTGCTGTGTTCAGTAAACATTATTGATCACATGATGACTGCTGTGTTCAGTAAACATTATTGATCACATGATGACTGCTGTGTTCAGTCAACATTATTGATCACATGATGACTGCTGTATTCAGTCAACATTATTGATCACATGATGACTGCTGTGTTCAGACACAACCTCTCTCTTCATGTTTCCTCCTGAAATACGATGAAAGCTTCAATCTCTGAAGAGACAACGAGCCAGAGGAAATAAAGAGAGAGAGCTTTAGTGAAACTACTAGAAACAGAAGCAGCTTGTATTTCTCCACAGGTTCAAGTCCCAGAGTCCTCTCCTGTCATTGACTTGATCCTGTTTGTTCCTCTTAGTGTCTAAACCTCTGGTCCTGTTCTGCTGTTCTTCACTTTCTTTACCTTCATGTTCCAGGATGCGGCGTCGTACTAGAAGCTGTAGCCTCCATTGGTTTATTGAAGAAAGCCCTCTGGTCATCTCAGACACTGAAAGGAAAACAATGAGTTATGAAACATAACAAAGTGTTGACTTAATCCATGTTGAACACAACAGAATTGGACCAACAACCAGTGAAGAAGTCACAACTTCTTTCAGGTGAATTAGAGGAATCTGTCATCTATTATCAACTTGAAACCTTCAAACATTTAAATGAAATCAAATGTGAGTTTAAACCTCCAACAAAACACTGATTATAGACGTTAACATAGACGACAATATTTTACATCTTGTGATGTGAGGAAAGTTGTCCTCTTTGAGAGGAGAGTAAAGATCCAGAAGAGATCCTGACTTAAAGTGCTCTGCATGGATCAGACCTCGGGGTCAGCAGCTTTGAGCATTAATGTTCAGTCTGGACTGTGAGCTGCAGCGAGTCCTGAGAAACTGACTGTGTTTCTCTTTGTGAGGCGGAGCGGCTCGCGGCAGCACCGCTGCTCTGAGAACAAACTACACACCAATACCAGCTTTCACGTCAGGCTCAAGTCTGCAAGTCCTAACGCTGCCTGTTGGTGAGGCTACAGAAGCGCGTGCACGTACATACACCACTTCAAAGTAAAAGCACGTACAAAAACCTGCAGCCTAAAACTGTCTGATTTGACCACAGTTTTTTGACTCCGCTCCCTGCTGCGGCCGCCAGCTCTTTCCAACAAGCCTGTTAATTTGCACACCGGGAGCTGCGTTTTGTCTATTATTATTTTATTTTTTTAAAGAATGAATGGCATGCGATTTACCCATAATACCTTGGCAATCGACCGGCCGATCGACCTATTGGGCACCCTTGGTTTTAACCACCAACAAAACACTGATGATAGACGTTAATATAGACGACCATATTTCTGACTCAGTCCTGTTTAATTTACCTTCATTGCTGCCGCTGCGGCCACTGCGGCCACTGCGGCCACTGCCGCCGCCGCCGCCGCCACCACTGCCACCGCCGCCGCTGCCGCCGCCGCCGCCACTGCCGCCACTGCCGCCGCCGCCACCACTGCCACCGCCGCCGCCGCCACCGCCGCCGCCGCCGTTGCCGCTTCCGTTGCCGCTTCCGTTGCTGCCGCTGCTGCTGCTGTTGCTGCTGCTGCTGTTGCTGCTGCTGCTGCCATCTGCCTCTATCCATATTGCCGCTCCACCAGCCACTCCAGCTGCCGCCACAAGTGGCGGCAGCTGGAGTGGCAGCACAGGTGCTGCAGCCACCGGTGCTGCCGCTCCACCAGCCACTCCAGCTGCCGCTCCACCAGCCGCTCTAGCAGCCGCTCCACCAGCCGCTCTAGCAGCCGCTCCACCAGCCGCTCCACCAGCGGTCTCACTGGTCTGAGATGACGAGGCCCCCATAATGTCTTCTGCTGAAAACGTCTCAGACTGACTAGAGACTAACTTCTGGTCTGAAGACCTGGAGAGAGAAAAGCACGAGATGTTAGAGGATGTAGTTTGATAACTTGTCTTCCTCATCTGGTGATAACTCATGTTGTTCCATCCCCCTGAAGAAACCCTCCGCCCCCTGTAAATTTCTCCACAGTGCCAGATCACAGCAGAAGTAATCTAAAGTTCACTTTCCTATGAAACAAACTAAATGGCCGTATGTTATTGCTTTAAGCTATCACTATTTTAAGCTGTCAGCGATGACTTTCAAAGTCTAACAGCTCATGTTTGTGCGGTGAAGACAAACATCAGCAGGCTGGAAAGCAGCTCACTGAGCCACTGATACTGATGCAACCTGATGCTCACACATCTGCACTCGTTCTGTTTTTCTTTTGCAAAAAAATATCTTGTTTTTTTTTCTCACAATGAGCCATTTAGTAGTAACTCAATATTAGTTATTTTATTAATGGAAATAACTATATTTAAATTTTTCTAACTTTTTTTTTTAAAGCGATAGTACTTTTTTTCTGAAATTATAATGCTGCAAAACAATTGATGTAAAACAACTCTCATCTACACAATCTGACTAAAGATGTGTGATATGATGTATTCATATTCACATGATGGTAAAAGGTTCATGTTAACCAATAGTATAAAACACAGTTTAATAACTGCTATAATGTTTACAAAGAGCCACGTTCACCACGTGGTTCAACGTAGTAGTAAAGGCCAGCACCTATCAGCTAATTGTGTCTGGACGACGAGAGCTTTCAGTTGTATTTTCGGCTGAGCAGGAGTCAGTTTGAGTGTCTTCTGAGCTGCAGAGTCGTGTTTCCATCTAGAATTGTAAAGCTCTTCATAATTAAATACCGCTAACATCAGCGCCTCGTCGGAGGTTTCCATTTTCTTTTTTATTCCCCGCTGTTCACACCACACGAAAACAAGTGATAAAGCCCGCCTCTCGCTTGATCCCATTGGCTGCCTGGGCCGAGCCTGATAGTGATGAGCTGCGCCTTCCGCTTTAAAATGGAGAATATTTTAAGAATATTTTAAGTTTTAAAGACGCTGAAAAAACATCACCGCGTTTAAAACACACGCGCTCCGGTCAAAACGTCATAATTCTCAGTGATCTATCCGGTTATGAGTCCATAACTTAACGGACACGAGTCTGTCCGTTCCTCTTCCTCCTGCTGCTGAGGAAGAAGAGCTTCTGGAATAAAGTCCGACAATAAGAAAGAACGGAGAGATCAGCTCGAGCTGCTCACATTCTCCTCATCGATCACACATCGATCATCTACAACATTTATTCATATTTATTGCTGAGAATCTGCTTTCAGTGGTTTACTCACCAGCTGCGTTCAGAGCTGCGTCACAGACGAAGAGAGAAGTGAAAGTGAAAGTTAAGTTGAGGACAGGAGGTGGGGCTCCTCTGGTGACGTCACTAGAAGCTCCTCCGTTGTTTCATGTCCAGAGCTGTTTGGAGACTGCGCCATCCTGAAAGAGTCTCTCCTTCTCTTCCCTCTCATGTGCACATTCATCCAACATGAGCACATGATCTGTCATGACGTCTGCACCACACAACACATGAAGACCAACAAGTGTTGTGTGTGCACACACTGAGCATCATGTCTACACAACTTACACAGTGACACACATGTATCTTTACATTTCATTTAGCTTTTATCCAAAGAGACTCACAGAAAGTATTCAACATGAGCACAAACTCACAACAAGAACCAAGAAAGTTAAACTACAGAGTGATACAAGTCACTGCCATCCTCACTCACTCCTCTCTCCTTCTCTCCTTCTCTCCTTCTCTCCTTGCCTCCGTTCTCTCCTCTCTCCTTCTCTCCTCTCTCCTTGCCTCCTTTCTCTTCACTCTCATTGCCTCCGTTCTCTCCTCTCTCCTTCTCTCCTCTCTCACTTTGGGGTCGTATGCTCTGAGTAAGTGGAGCTGCACCTGATGATCTCTCCACGGCCAGCAGGTGGAGCTGGAGAGCTAAGTTAGAGTGATTTATATCCCCTGAGGACCAGGACTCGCATCCAGACCCGCACCCGGACTTCAGGGGCCTTGGCTGGGTCCGTTAGAGTGATCTGGACCCCTCGGAGGACCAGGATTATCATCCAGAACTTTACCCGGATCTCAGGGCTCATTCCTGGGTAAGTTGGCGTGATCTACAGCCTCTCAGGACCAGGACCCGCATCCAGAACTTTACCCAGATTTCAGGGCTCATTCCTGGGTAAGTAAGAGTAATGTAGACACCCGCCCCACCCCCCCCCCCCCCCACCCCCACCCCCCCCCCCCCCCCTGCCCCTGAGGACCAGGACTCGCATCTAGAACTTTACCCGGATTTCAGGGCTCGTTCATGGGTAAGTTAGAGTGCTCTAGATCCCCTAAGCACCAGGACCCTCATCGAGACGCGCATCCACACTTTAGGGCTCATTCTTGGGTAAGTTGGAGTGATCGAGACCCCCTGAGGACCATGACCTGCATCCAGAACTTTACCCGGATTTCAGGGCTCATTCTTGGGTAAGTTGGAGTGATCGAGACCCCCTGAGGACCAGGACCCGCATCTAGAACTTTACCCAGATTTCAGCGCTCATTCCTGGGTAAGTTAGCGTGATCGAGACGCCCTGAGGGCCAGGACCCTCATCCAGACCCGCACCCGCAATTCAGGGCTCATTCCTGGGTAAGTAAGAGTAATCTAGACCCCCTGAGGACCAGGACTTGCATCCAGACCCGCACCCAGACTTCGGGGGCCTCGGCTGGTTTCCTTAGAGTGATCTGGACCCCTCGGAGGACCAGGATTCTCATCCAGAACTTTACCCAGATTTTAGGGCTCATTACTGGGTAAGTAAGAGTGCTCTAGGTCCCCTGAGCACCAGGACCCTCATCCCGACCCTCACCCGCACTTCAGGGCTCATTCCTGGGTAAGTTAGAGTGATCGAGACACCCTGAGGACCATGACCCGCATCCAGAACTTTACCCAGACTTCAAGGCTCATTCCTGGGTAAGTAAGAGTAATGTAGACCCCCTGAGCACCAGGACCCTCATCGAGGCGTGCATCCGCACTTCAGGGCTCATTCCTAGGTAAGTTAGAGTGATCGAGACCCCCTGAGGACCATGACCTGCATCCAGAACTTTACCCGGATTTCAGGGCTTATTCCTGGGTAAGTAACAGTAATCTAGACCCCCTGAGGACCAGGACTCACATCCCGACCTGCACGCAGACTTCAAGGGCCTTGGCTGGTTCCATTAGACTGATATGGACCCCTCTGAAGACCAGGACCCTCATCCAGAACTTTACCCGGATTTCAGGGCTCGTTCATGGGTAAGTTAGAGTGCTCTAGATCCCCTAAGCACCAGGACCCTCATCGAGACGCGCATCCGCACTGTAGGGCTCATTCCTGGGTAAGTTAGAGTTAGAGTGATCGAGACTCCTGAGGACCAGGAACCACATCCAGACCTGCACCCGGACTTCAGGGGCCTTTGCTGGGTTAGTCTAAGTGATATGGACCCCCTGAAAACCAGGACCCGCATCCAGACCCTGACCCAGACCTCAGGGCTCATTCCTGGGTAAGTTAGAGTGATTTACATCCCCTGAGGACCAGGACTCGCATCCAGACCCGCACTCGGACTTCAGGGGCCTTGGCTGGGTCCGTTACAGTGATCTGGACCCCTCGGAGGACCAGGATTCTCATCCAGAACTTTACCCGGATCTCAGGGCTCATTCCTGGGTAAGTTGACGTGATCTACAGCCCCTCAGGACCATGACCCGCATCCAGAACTTTACCCAGATTTCAGGGCTCATTCCTGGGTAAGTAAGAGTGCTCTAGGTCCCCTGAGCACCAGGACCCTCATCCCGACCCTCACCCGCACTTCAGGGCTCATTCCTGGGTAAGTTAGAGTGATCGAGACCCCCTGAGGACCATGACTTGCATCCAGAACTTTACCCGGATTTCAGGGCTCATTCCTGTGTAAGTTGGCGTGATCTACAGCCCCTGAGGACCAGGACCCGCATCCAGAACTTTAACCAGACTTAAGGGCTCATTCCTGGGTAAGTAAGAGTAATCTAGACCCCCTGAGGACCAGGACCCGCATCTAGAACTTTACCCGGATTTCAGGGCTCATTCCTGAGTAAGAAAGAGTGCTCTAGATCCCCTAAGCACCAGGACCCTCATCGAGACGCGCATCCGCACTTCAGGGCTCATTCCTGGGTAAGTTAGAGTTAGAGTGATCGAGACCCCCTCAGGACCAGGAAGCACATCCAGACCTGTACATCAGGGCTCATTCCTGGGTAAGTAAGAGTGATCTAGATCCCCTGAGGACCATGACCTGCATCCGGAAATTTAACTGGATTTCATGGCTCATTCCTGGGTAAATTAGAGTAATCTAGACCCAATGAGGACAAGGAACCTCATCCAGACCCGCACCCGCACTTCAGGGCTCGTTCCTGGGTAAGTTAGAGTGATCGAGAGGACCAGGACCCACATCCGGACTTCAGGGCTCATTCCTGAGTTGTAAGAGTGATCTAGACCCCCTGAGGACCAGGACCCTCATCCAGAACTTTACCCGGATTTCAGGGCTCATTCCTGGGAGGAAAAAAAAAAAAAAAAGTACCAAGGCTCCGAGAAAAAAACACTTGGATAAAATTCTGAAATAAAAGTTTAAAATCAGATACCGAGGGGCACGAGATAGAACTTTAACTATTTTAATTTTTGAAAATTCTTATTTTAGAGTACCAGGGGACTGAGAGTACCAGGGGTGCCAAATGGACTGTGACATACCGAACCAAAATATTTTTCTTACTATGTTTACACTGCGCACTTTTGCGCCAAAAAATTATGAGCGTTAGAGAAGTCACCTGCTCTCTGTGTTTCAACCCTTATGACGGGTTACCCGACCACCTCAAGCGGCATCACAAGGTAAAAATGTTGTGGAGAGAGGACTACTGTTGAACCTGGGCTCCGGCCGGGTCACTACCTGTAAGGAATGGTGCACTGTCTTGGGGGGTGTTCCAGGGCTCCAGGTTGGACAAACAGCTTAACAAGGGGGAAGCAGAGCTGCACCCAGTGTGGACTCACTGAACTAAAGGGAAGCGACTTCATTCATCTCTTATCCTAAACCAAGAAATCTAAAGCAGAACATGCAATTAAGATAATGACTTAAATTCATGACTTCATTTTGGCGTAACAAAGACACATCAAAGCATTTGTTGCTTTTGGATTTTATTCATGTTTATTTCAAATGTAATGTTGGCTGTGATACTTGTGATGTGGGTTAAGCGACATCTAAACATTTAAACACCAATTTCTGTGTAATTTTCAAAAGAAAACAAAAGATCAGCTCTCCTGCTAGAGACTCTAGCTGTTGACGTCTCTCGTAGCTAATCTGCAAATAATTGCCCAACAATTAAGAAAAGAAAACAGTAATAACGGTCATTATCAAGAACCAGAGGAGAAGAAAACAATGCAACGTATCGAAATGATTTCATCCAGACTGAGAAGGTATCGGCTAAAAGTCGTTCATTGTACCGGCACCTTTTTAACAATCATCAACTTCACAAAACAAAGGGAAAACAAAAGAAAGCCGTAGACCAGAGGGTCTGAACAAATTATTGTACAAGCAAGAAGTTATTTAGCCAATAAAAGCATAACTATCACTAGAAGGACAGATATCAACGTTTAACCGATAAAGAGTCCGACTCAATAAAGCATAAATCTCTGATACTTGAGTTGACCCAGAGGGATGTACCAACAGGAACATGTGACTGCATATCAGATAATCACGGACATTGATCTGTTTGCAGAGGAAAGGATCCCGCCTCAGTGCAGATCATTGTCAACTCTTCAGAAACAACTTAAAGTGATGCTTTCCACCAACACAGACACAAACAAATTGATTTTTTTTTTAAAAACAGAGGTTTAACATGATACCGTCATAATATGGATTACATACAAAATATACAAGAGTTTCTGATAATTAGTTAGTATATGCCTCTGTCCATATTAGGACAACTGAGAGTCCATTATTGTCTCTTCTTCCATGGTATACCATGAACAACTAATATTCAAAAGAGCGACACGCCCAAAACCAAAAATAAACCAGACTTTTTGGTCTGAAATGACCAAATCAAAACTGTACAAGTAAACAGAGTTATAATGCACATCATTCTGCTCTCTTGATGGTGAATTAGAAAGCTGTTGTAAACTAACTTCCTCTCCACATCATTTTGCAGCACGACTCCTGTTTGTCTGAGGTCTGATCCTGTTACTACATGTATGTAAATGTAAATTCTCTGTGTGTTTCTGGGGCAGGATGTTGTGTAATCTGGCACATATCAACTCCTGCTGCCGACATTAGACGTGAAACGTTGCAATCATTCATTTCCGTCATATTTCAGACTTGAAACCAAATGTTACTGGAACCAAATATTTGAAACGTTGCCAAAATGTTGTGCTGTCTTCACCCAACACCTTTTGCATCAAGTCAATTGTTTGTTTTTCATGTTTTTCCTGCAGATTTTTCTTTTCCTCTTCAGTTTTCACCTTCATCATTTCTTGTTTCTGCTTCATCAGGAGGTCTCTGATTTGTGACAGACTTGTTATCTTTGTGGTCAAACGTTTCAGTAAGACATAAACTTCACTTTGATGTTTCTTCTGTGTTATTATTTCATTATGGGATGAAAGTGCCGCTAAGAGGTCATATTGCTTGTCTTTGTCTTTCATTTGTTTCTCATGCTCTTCTTTCTGACCGGCTAATTCCTCCATGTGTTTGACAGTGAATTCATTAAACTCCTCAGCTTTCTTTCTGGCTTCCTCTTCAAATGTCTTCCTCAGAGTTTCCATGTTTCTCTCATGACCCTCCTCCATTTCTTTTCTCTTTCTTTCATCTTCTTCTTTTCTGATTCTGTCTTCTTCTTTTCTTTTCTTTTCATATTGTTCTCTTTCCTGTTCGTATTCTTCTTGCAGTTTTCTAAATTTTGTTTCTACTTCCTTTCGTCTCTTTTCATTTTCTTCATCTCGTTTTTCCCACCATTCTTTTTGTTTTGTCTCCCAGTTCTCTCGTTCTTTTCTCATCTCTTCTCTATTCTCCTCCAGCTTTATGTTCTTTGACTCTGTCTCTAATCTACATTCTTGCTCCAAAGCTTCAACTTTCTGTTTCCACTCCCGTCGTTGTCTTTCGTCCTCTTGTTTTCTCTTCTTGTCGTCTTCTTCTCTCATTTCCTGTTCTTTCCTTCTCTCTTCAAGTTCCTTCTTTATGTTTTTCTCTTTTTCTTCAAGTTCTGCTCTCAGTTTTCTCTCCTTTTCAATTTCTGCTCTCTGTTTTTCCTCCATTTCTTTTCTCTTTCTTTCATCCTCTTCTCTTCTCATTCTGTCTTCTTCTTTTCTTTTCTTTTCATGTTGTTCTCTTTCCTGTTCGTATTCTTCTTGCAGTTTTCTGAGTTTTGTTTCTTCTTCCTGTCGTCTCTTTTCATTTTCTTGATCTCGTTTTTCCCACCATTCTTTTTGTTTTGTCTCCCAGTTCTCTCGTTCTTTTCTCATCACCTCTCTATTCTCCTCCAGCTTTCGTCCAATGGTTTCCTTTGATTCGGACTGTGATTTGATTTTTTGCTCCAAAGATTCAACTTCCTGTTTCCACTCCCGCCGTTTTCTCTCATCCTCTTGTTTTCTCTTCTTGTCATCTTCTTCTCTCATTTCCTGTTCTTTCCTTCTCTCCTCAAGTTCCTTCTTTATGTTTTTCTCTTTTTCTTCAAGTTCTGCTCTCAGTTTTCTCTCCTTTTCAATTTCTGCTCTCTGTTTTTCCTCCATTTCTTTTCTCTTTCTTTCATCTTCTTCTCTTCTGATTGCGTCTTCTTCTTTTCTTTTCTTTTCATATTGTTCTCTTTCCTGTTCGTATTCTTCTTGCAGTTTTCTGAGTTTTGTTTCTTCTTCCTTTCGTCTCTTTTCATTTTCCTGATCTCGTTTATCCCACCATTCTTTTTGTTTTGTCTCCCTGTTCTCTCGTTCTTTTCTCATCTCTTCTCTATTCTCCTCCAGCTTTATGTCCTTTGATTCTGTCTCTAATCTGTTTTTTTGCTCCAAAGCTTCAACTTTTTCTCTCCACTCCTGTCGTTTTACTTCTTCCTCTTTTTTTCTCTTCTTGTCTTCTTCTTCTCTCATTTCCTGTTCTTTCCGTCTCTCTTCACTGGCCTTGTTGATGTCATCCTTCATTTCCTGAAGTAGTTTGTCCTTCACTGCTCTCTCTTGTTCAGTTTCCTCTCTCTGTTTTTCCATTTTTCTTTCCAATTCCTGCATTTCTTCTTCATGTTTTCTTTTAAGTTCTTCCCTCTCTCTCTCCATCTCTTCTTCCTTCTCCTGAAGGATCCTCTCCACTTCTTTCTTGATCGCGGTCTCGGCCTCTTGCAGCATCTCATTAGTGTAGCATTTGCCTCCATTTGTCTTCACCATGGTGTCGATCTTGGTTATCAGCTCACTGACTTGGATTTGTTTTGTTTTATCACGGTTATTAAACACATGGTATCTTCCTCCACAGTCAGCGATCAGTTTTTTAAAGGAACCACCACATTTGTTTGCAATGAAGTCTTCAATACTCTGCTCATCTTCATCCAGTGAATCTCCTCCAGTGAAAAGAACGATGGTGAACTTTTCAGAATCTTTCCCAAAGCCTTTCTTGATGAGTTGTAACGTCTCCTTTTCCTCGTCTGTAAATCTACCAACTTGTACCACCACCAGGAACACATGAGGTCCAGGAGCCAGCAGACTGATGCATTTCACCATCTCCTCATTTACCTCTTTGTGGGACAACTCTGTGTCAAACAGACCAGGAGTGTCGACCACGACGACAGGATGACCGTCCACTTCACTCTCTGCTTTCTGACAACGTTTGGTGACTGACTTCTGGCTCGGTTCAGCTCTGAACTCCTTTCTTCCTAGAATGGTGTTTCCTGAGGAGCTCTTTCCACTGCCAGTCTTTCCTATCAGAACAATCCTGAGACACTCTGGGCTCTGCTTCCCTTCATCACCTGTGAAATAATAAAGACATGGAGTTACTTTAAAAGATGCAAATTACAATAGCTGCCACCATGTTAACACATCCACAGCTGTATACATTAACATACAAAAATTAATTTCACAAGCGTCTACAAGAAACAATTCAAGAGTTTTATCTTGAAACGTTAATCCATCAAGTTATGCAACTTTCACTACCACACCCCCTTTGGGCCAATTGGCATGAATTGGAACACACCCTTCCCGCTCACACGTATATATATATATATATATATATATATATATATATATATATATATATATATATATAAATAAATATAAATATATATATATATATATATAAATAAATATAAATATATATATATATATATATATATATATATATGTGTGTGTGTATATTAATACTTACAGGTGATCGTACTTTGTGTTCTCAGGTCCTTCAGTTCAGACTGCAGTGTGCTGATCTTTTCTATTTGAGCATGTGCAAACACTCTTGTTGTGTAGCAGCATGGGTCGGTGTGGGGAGATTTCAGCCTCATCGTTTCCAAATAATCCAACAGCTCTGGGATCTGCTGCTGGTCCTTGATGTTGAGGACAAAACATCTTCCTCCACAGCTCTGACTGAGCTCCTGGATCTCTTTGTTTTCCTTCAGAAACTCAACGACAGCTGGAGCTTCAGGATCTGAGTCCACAGTGAACAGAATCATGATGAAGTCATTGACTGAAGAGCTGAAAGAGTTCTTGATGGTCTCTAACTCTCCCTTGTCTTCATCAGTGAGGGGACCCACAGGAAGGACCAGGATGAAGGCATGGACGCCCTCAGGGTCACAGAGGGAGATACACCTGAGGGATTCCTCCATCACTTCCTCCTGAGGTTTTCCACACAAGGCCGGCAGCTCCACCAGAGAAACCTGACGTCCACTCACCTCTCCTTGATGTTTAACCCACTCTGGTGAGTTGGAGACTAAATGAAGCTCTGTCTGACCTAAAATGGCGTTGGCTGCTGAAGTCTTCCCTGCTCCTGTCCTCCCACACAGAACCAGGTTTAAAGATGGCTTCATGTGGCCAGAGAAGGTGAGGAAGGTTCCTTTGGTTTCATGCACAATCTTCTCAATGTTCTGCATTAACTGTGTGTGGTCTTCTCTAAACATCCTGTACTGTCGTCCTCCACAATCTTGAAGGAGCTGACTAACACAACTTGGTTCTTTGTCCTCATGTGTCATGATGATCATTGAGTGTTGAGAAGCATCTTGATCAAACAAACTCAGGCTGAACTTCAGTTTCTTCATGTTCTCCTCAGTGAAGTCAGAAGGCTTCACTAGCAGCAGCAGAACATTTGGTCCTGGTGAACAAAGAGTCACACAGCTCTTCATCTCTTCTCTGATTTTTTCCTCAGACAGTTTGAAGACGTCTGTAGTTTCCACCACTGTTACAGGATGTTCTCTCAACTCTCCACGGGCGACCTCACTGTGCTTGTGTTGAGTCTTTCTACTCTCAATGATGAATTTGCACAGTGTTTTCTTTTTGTCTTCACTTTTTCCAAACATCACAATTCTGAATCCAGATGCTATGAAATAACAAATATAATATTAGTTAGAAGATTCCAATGGATTCTCAACAATTCATTAATTTAAAAAAAGGGCTGCAGACAATAATGAGTGATTGTTTCTTATGGTGTAAACATATATGTCCTCTCCACATTTACACATATGAACTATAATTCTCAATGATACAAATACTTATTAGCGTAATGTCATGCACTTACCAACAGGTTTTGATAGATCAGATCTATAAACGACTCCTGCTTGTTTCAGACGTTCCTGATCAAGAGCCAAACCTGCTGCTGCATCTACAAATACATCACACACCAGATGCTCTCCAGATGCTCATCTATTATCAACTTGAAACCTTCTAGCATTTAAATGAAATCAAATGTGAGTTTAGACCACCAACAAAACACTGAATATAGACGTTAATATAGACAATATTTATGACTCAGGTCAGTTTAATTTACCTTCATTGCTGCTGCCACCAGCCGCTCCACCTGCTGCCTGCAACCCCACCAGACGCCCCACCTGCTGCCCCACCCGCTGCCACCATGCCGTACTGTTGCCACTACTCCTGCTGGGCGTCACAGGATCTGTAGAGAAACAGAAAATGTAGATATTTATTCATTCTCATGTAATCTGTAATAAACACATAAATGTGCCCAGAGGTGCATGCTGGTCACATATACCTGCTCACTCATATTTAACTGCAGGTGCACACAGTATTACAATGCATAAACAAAACTAAATATACTAATCAATTCCAAAATAAAACACTATGAAAATCTATCAAAACATATAATCAAAATAAAGCAAATATTTAGAATTATTGAACAATGTTACTGATAAATAAAACGGATCCTACAGATACTTTATCAGTGATTGACAGGATTTACCTCCATGGAAACATTATGATGACCTACAGTTCTTTACTGGTGAGTGTGTGTGTGTGTGTGTGTGTGTGTGTGTGTGTGTGTGTGTGTGTGTGTGTGTGTGTGTGTGTGTGTGTGTGTGTGTGTGTGTGTGTGTGTGTGAACAGTGACAGAGTGAACTGGTCTTACTGGTCTCAGATGATGATCCCCACATAATGTCCTTCTGCTGGAACCGTCTCAGACTGACTGGAGAGAGAAAAGCACACACACACACACACACACACACACACACACGTGTGTATATATATATATATATATATATATATATATATATATATATATATATATATATATATATATATATATATAATGAGTAGTATATACATGGTACATATAATGAGTAGTATATACATGGTACATGTAATGAGTAGTATACACATGGTGTATATAATGAGTAGTATATACATGGTGTATATAATGAGTACTATATACATGGTGTATATAATGAGTAGTATATACATGGTGTATATAATGAGTAGTATATACATGGTGTATATAATGAGTAGTATATACATGGTGTATATAATGAGTAGTATACACTTTGTGTATATAATGAGTAGTATATACATGGTGTATATAATGAGTAGTATATACATGGTGTATATAATGAGTAGTATACACTTTGTGTATATAATGAGTAGTATATACATGGTGTATATAATGAGTAGTATATACATGGTGTATATAATGAGTAGTATATACATGGTGTATATAATGAGTAGTATACACTTTGTGTATATAATGAGTAGTATACACATGGTGTATATAATGAGTAGTATATACATGGTGTATATAATGAGTAGTATATACATGGTGTATATAATGAGTAGTATATACATGGTGTATATAATGAGTAGTATACACATGGTGTATATAATGAGTAGTATATACATGGTGTATATAATGAGTAGTATACACATGGTGTATATAATGAGTAGTATATACATGGTGTATATAATGAGTAGTATACACATGGTGTATATAATGAGTAGTATATACATGGTGTATATAATGAGTAGTATACACATGGTGTCTATAATGAGTAGTATATACATCCCCTGAAGTGCATCCGCACTTCAGGGCTCATTCTTAGGTAAGTTAGAGTGATCGAGACCCCCTGAGGACCATGACCTGCATCAAGAACTTTACCCGGATTTCAGGGCTCATTCCTGGGTAAGTTGGCGTGATCTACAGCCCCTGAGGACCAGGACCCACATCCAGAACTTTACCCAGACTTCAGAGCTCATTCCTGGGGAAATTAGAGTGATCTAGACCCCCTGAGTTCCAGGACCCTCATCCAGACCCGCACCCGCAATTCAGGGCTCATTCCTGGGTAAGTAAGAGTAATCTAGACCCCCTGAGGACCAGGACTCGCATCGAGACCCGTGCTCGGACTTCAGGGGCCTTGGCTGGGTCCGTTAGAGTGGACCAGGACCAGGATTCTCATCCAGAACTTTACCCGGATCTCAGGGCTCATTCCTGGGTAAGTTGGCGTGATCTACAGCCCCTCAGGACCAGGACCCGCATCCAGAACTTTACACGGATTTCAGGGCTCATTCCTGGGTAAGTAAGAGTGCTGTAGGTCCCCTGAGCACCAGAACCCTCATCCCGACCCTCACCCGCACTTCAGGGCTCATTCCTGGGTAAATTAGAGTAATCTAGACCCCCTGAGGACCAGGACTCGCATCCAGACCTGCACCCAGACTTCAGGGGCCTTGGCTGGTTCCGTTAGACTGATCTGGACCCCTCTGAAGACCAGGACCCTCATCCAGAACTTTACCCAGATGTCAGGGCTCGTTCATGGGTAAGTTAGCATGGTCGAGACCCCCTGAGGACCAGGACCCGCATCCAGAACTTTACCCGGATTTCAGGGCTCATTCCTGGGTAAGTAAGAGTGCTGTAGGTCCCCTGAGCACCAGGACCCTCATCCCGACCCTCATCCGCACTTCAGGGCTCATTCCTGGGTAAGTTAGCGTAATCTAGACCCCCTGAGGACCAGGACTCGCATCCAGACCTGCACCCAGACTTCAGGGGCCTTGGCTGGTTCCGTTAGACTGATCTGGCCCCCTCTGAAGACCAGGACCCTCATCCAGAACTTTACCCAGATTTCAGGGCACGTTCATGGGTAAGTTAGAGTGATCGAGACCCCCTGAGGACCAGGACTTGCATCCAGAACTTTACCCGGATTTCAGGGTTCATTCCTGGGTAAGTAAGAGTGCTGTAGGTCCCCTGAGCACCAGGACCCTCATCCCGACCCTCACCCGCACTTCAGGGCTCATTCCTAGGTAAGTTAGAGTAATCTAGACCCCCTGAGGACCAGGACTCTCATCCAGACTTCAGGGGCCTTGGCTGGTTCCGTTAGACTGATCTGGACCCCTCTGAAGACCAGGACCCTCATCCAGAACTTTACTCAGATTTCAGGGCTCGTTCATGGCTAAGTTAGAGTGGTCGAGACCCCCTGAGGACCAGGACCCGCATCCAGAACTTTACCCGGATTTCAGGGCTCATTCCTGGGTAAGTAAGACTGCTGTAGGTCCCCTGAGCACCAGGACCCTCATCCCGACCCTCACCCGCACTTCAGGGCTCATTCCTGGGTAAGTTAGAGTAATCTAGACCCCCTGAGGACCAGGACTCGCATCCAGACCTGCACCCAGACTTCAGGGGCCTTGGCTGGTTCCGTTAGACTGATCTGGACCCCTCTGAAGACCAGGACCCTCATCCAGAACTTTACCCAGATTTCAGGGCTCGTTCATGGGTAAGTTAGAGTGATCGAGACCCCCTGAGGACCAGGACTTGCATCCAGAACTTTACCCGGATTTCAGGGCTCATTCCTG
Source organism: Clinocottus analis (assembly GCF_023055335.1). Lineage (NCBI taxonomy): Eukaryota > Metazoa > Chordata > Actinopteri > Perciformes > Cottidae > Clinocottus > Clinocottus analis. The sequence goes on from NW_027176098.1 coordinate 1,205,461, forward strand.
GGTAAGTTAGCGTAATCTAGACACCCCCCCCCCCCCCCCCCCCCCCCGAGGACCAGGACTTGCATCCAGACCTGCACCCAGACTTCAGGGGCCTTGGCTGGTTCCGTTAGACTGATCTGGACCCCTCTGAAGACCAGGACACTCATCCAGAACTTTACCCAGATTTCAGGGCTCGTTCATGGGTAAGTTAGAGTGGTCGAGACCCCCCTGAAGACCAGGACCCTCATCCAGAACTCATATGTCTTCCTCAGAGTTTCCATGTTTCTCTCATGACCCTCCTCCATTTCTTTTCTCTTTCTTTCATCTTCTTCTCTTCTGATTCTGTCTTCTTCTTTTCTTTTCTTTTCATGTTGTTCTCTTTCCTGTTCGTATTCTTCTTGCAGTTTTCTGAGTATTGTTTCTTCTTCCTGTCGTCTCTTTTCATTTTCTTGATCTCGTTTTTCCCACCATTCTTTTTGTTTTGTCTCCCTGTTCTCTTGTTCTTTTCTCATCTCTTCTCTATTCTCCTCCAGCTTTATGTCCTTTGATTCTGTCTCTAATCTGATTTTTTGCTCCAAAGCTTCAACTTTTTCTCTCCACTCCTGTCGTTTTACTTCTTCCTCTTGTTTTCTCTTCTTGTCTTCTTCTTCTCTCATTTCCTGTTCTTTCTTTCTTTCTTCACTGGCTTTGTTGATGTAATCCTTCATTTCCTCAAGGCTTTTGTCTTTCACTGCTCTCTCTTGTTCAGTTTCCGCTCTTTGTTTTTCCATTTTTCTTTCCAATTTCTGCATTTCTTCTTCATGTTTTCTTTTAAGTTCTTCCCTCTCTCTCTCCATCTCTTCTTCCTTCTCCTGAAGGATCCTCTCCACTTCTTTCTTGATCGCGGTCTCGGCCTCTTGCAGCATCTCATTAGTGTAGCATTTGCCTCCATTTGTCTTCACCATGGTGTCGATCTTGGTTATCAGCTCACTGACTTGGATTTGTTTTCTTTTATCACGGTTATTAAACACATGGTATCTTCCTCCACAGTCAGCGATCAGTTTTTTAAAGGAATCATCACATTTGTTTGCAATGAACTGATCAATAGTCTGCTCATCCTCATCCAGTGAATCTCCTCCAGTGAAAAGAACGATGGTGAACTTTTCAGAATCTTTCCCAAAGCCTTTCTTGATGAGTTGTAACGTCTCCTTTTCTTCTTCTGTAAATCTACCAACTTGTACCACCACCAGGAAGACATGAGGTCCAGGAGCCAGCAGACTGATGCATTTCACCATCTCCTCATTTACCTCTTCGGTGGACAACTCTGTGTCAAACAGACCAGGAGTGTCGACCACGACGACAGGATGACCGTCCACTTCACTCTCTGCTTTCTGACGTTTGGTGACTGAATTCTGGCTCGGTTCAGCTCTGAACTCCTTTCTTCCTAGAATAGTGTTTCCTGAGGAGCTCTTTCCACTGCCAGTCTTTCCTATCAGAACAATCCTGAGACACTCTGGGCTCTGCTTCTCTTCATCACCTATGAAATAATAAAGTCATGGAGTTACTTTAAAAGATGCAAATTACAATAGCTGGCACCATGTTAACACATCCACAGGTGTATACATTAACATACAAAAATTAATTTCACAAGCGTCTACAAGAAACAATTCAAGAGTTTGACCTTGGAACGTTAATCCAACAAGTTATGCAACTTTCACTACCACACCCCCTTTGGGCCAATCAGCATTAATTGGAACACACTCTTCCCGCTCACACGTATATATATATATATATATATATATATATATATATATATATATATATATATATATATATATATATATATGTGTGTATTTTAATACTTACAGGTGATGATAGTTTGTGTTCTCAGGTCCTTCAGTTCAGACTGCAGTGTGCTTATCTTTTCTATTTGAGCATGTGCAAACACTCCTGTTGTGTAGCAGCATGGGTCGGTGTGGGAAGATTTCAGCCTCATCTTTTCCACATAATCCAACAGCTCTGGGATCTGCTGCTGGTCCTTGATGTTGAGGACAAAACATCTTCCTCCACAGCTCTGACTGAGCTCCTGGATCTCTTTGTTTTCCTTCAGAAACTTAACGACAGCTGGAGCTTCAGGATCTGAGTCCACAGTGAACAGAATCATGATGAAGTCCTTGACTGAAGAGCTGAAAGAGTTCTTGATGGTCTCTAACTCTCCCTTGTCTTCATCAGTGAGGGGACCCACAGGAAGGACCAGGATGAAGGCATGGACGCCCTCAGGGTCACAGAGGGAGATACACCTGAGGGATTCCTCCATCACTTCCTCCTGAGGTTTTCCATACAAGGCCGGCAGCTCCACCAGAGAAACCCGACGTCCACTCACCTCTCCCTGATGTTTAACACACTCTGGTGAGCTGGAGACTGAATGAAGCTCTGTCTGACCTAAAATGGCCTTGGCTGCTGAAGTCTTCCCTGCTCCTGTCCTCCCACAAAGAACCAGGTTTAAAGATGGCTTCATGGGGCCAGAGAAGGTGAGGAAGGTTCCTTTGGTTTCATGCACAATCTTCTCAATGTTCTGCATTAACAGTGTGTGGTCTTCTCTAAACATCCTGTAGTGTCGTCCTCCACAATCTTGAAGGAGCTGACGAACACAAGGTGGTTCTTTATCCTTATCTGTCATGATGATCATTGAGTGTTGAAAAGCATCTTGATCAAACAAACTCAGGCTGAACTTCAGTTTCTTCATGTTCTCCTCAGTGAAGTCAGAAGGCTTCACTAGCAGCAGCAGAACATTTGGTCCTGGTGAACAAAGAGTCACACAGCTCTTCATCTCTTCTCTGATTGATTCCTCAGACAGTTTGAAGACGTCTGTAGTTTCCACCACTGTTACAGGATGTTCTCTCCACTCTCCTTGGGCGACCTCACTGTGCTTGTTCTTTTGTTTTTTTAAATATTGGACCTTTTTTCTCTCAATGATGAAATTGCACAGTGTTTTCTTTTTGTCTTCACTTTTTCCAAACATCACAATTCTGAATCCAGATGCTATGAAATAACAGATATAATATTTAGTTAGAAGATTCCAATGGATTCTCAGCAATTCATTAATTTAACAAAAAGGGCTGCAGACAATAATGAGTGATTGTTTTTTAGGGTGTAAAGATATATGTCCTCTCCACATTTACCAATATGAACTATAATTCTCTATGATACCAATACTTAAATTAGCAATTAGTAATGTCATGCACTTACCAACAGGTTTTGATGGATCAGATCTAGAACCGACTCCTTCTGCTTGTTTCAGACGTTCCTGATCAAGAGCCAAACCTGCTGCTGCATCTACAAATACATCACACACCAGATGCTCTCCATTGTTCTCCTTTGCAACTTGACCCAAACGTGCTAACAGCTCTGCACGTTCAAGGTTCTTCCCGTTCAGGTTTCTGTATCTACACTTTCTGATCAGGTCCTTTAAGGGCTGGTCTTTGTCCATGAAGGCTGAACTCTCCTCTCTGGGTGTTGATATCAGTACCAATGAATGATCAAATGATTGATCACTGAAGAGGTCCAGGACTCTGCAGAGCTTCTCTTTGAGTTCCTCAGTGAAGTCTTCAGGCTGGAGAACCAGCAGGAACACATGAGGTCCAGGACCAGAGAGGTTCTCACAGGTTTCTACATGTCTTCTTAGTTTGTCTTCAGAGATGTTGGGGTGCAGCAGATCTGGAGTGTTGATCAGAACTATTTCTTTCTCTTTCCACACTCCTCTTCCTCTCACACAGTGATCTGGTTCTTCCTCAGTGAACTTAGTCTCTCCCAGTATGAAGTTCCCCACTGAACTCCTCTCAGACCAGCTGTTCCCCAGCAGAACAACCCTCAGCTCAGACACTGAGGAGGAAACACTGAGTTAGAAACACAGGAAGTGAAAACTGAACCGGACTAACAAGCAGAAAGTCATAAAGTCATGTCTTATTTAAGATGGACTATCAAACCGTAAACTTAAAACTTGTAAATATTTAAATAAAATGTGATTTATTACAAACAGTAACTCTATGTTCGTGAACAGAAGAATATTTCTGACACGGTTCAGTTTAACTTACTGTTCGGTGGCAGGAAGTCATAGCTGCTGCTGCGCTTCATAGAATTTTCTTCTGTCTCTATAGAGATACACATTGTTTGATATAATCTGTAATAATCTTCTTATTACAGTTATTGTTGGTGTCCACAAACATCTTCACAGCCTGAACAGAACGATATTATTATTATTATTAGAATATTACACTCAAAACCTCTTTTCTTCTCATTGTGGAGTGATATTTAAACGTGCCCCCCCCCCTCCCCCCCCTAGAACATAAAATGTCACCAGCCGCCACTGGTGTTGACTTAATCTATGTTGAACACAACATAATTGGACCAACAACCAGTGAAGAAGTCACAACTTCTTTAAGGTGAACTTAGAGGAATCTGTCATCTATTATCAACTTAAACTTTCGAACATTTAAATGAAATCAAATGTGATTTTAGACCACCAACAAAACACTGATTATAGATGTTAATATAGACGACAATATTTATGACTCTGTTAAATTTACCTTCATCTGCTGCGAGCTGTCCCACCAGGCGCCGCACATACTGCCACCATGTCTCCCTGTTGCCTCTACTCCTGCTGGGCGTCACAGGATCTGTACAGAGACAGAAAATGTAGATATTCATTCATTCTCATCTAATTTGTAATAATCTGCTGAAAACAGTGATTGTTGGTGCAGAATAAACATTTTCACCGCCTTAAAAGACAAATATTTTCTACTGCTGACTACATGTTCAAGTAAATAACTTGCACTCGCATCAACATTCAAAAGTCTTCCTGAAAATACAAAGCAAGGTTGTTGTGATTATATTTGAAGTCATGTACTTATATACTATATTCATGTATTCATACTTGCAATAAAATATGATTATGAGTTATGGTTTTGTGTTCAGTAAACATTAATGTCACCAGACATGAAGGAAACATCAGTTTCCATCTATTAATTCTCTAAATCCTATCCTGATCAGGTTGATGGATGAGGGGCGGAGCCTATTCCAGCTGACATTGGGGGGGAAAGATACATTTGCTGTTCATGATCAAGTCACAACGGCATTAAATATATTCTTTAGTGGCTATTTGTCTGAAACTACCTCAAATCAAAAGGGTCATGTGTATGTGGTACACGTAGAAAGAACAGTTTACTGAACTGGTCTTAGATGATGAGTGTGTGAACAGTGACAGAGTGAACTGGTCTCACTGGTCTTAGATGATGATCCCCACATAATGTCCGTCTGCTGGAAACGTCTCAAACTGACTGGAGACTAACTTCTGGTCTGAAGACCTGGAGAGAGAAAAGCATGAGATGTTAGAGGATGTAGTTTGATAACTCGTCTTCCTTGTCTGGTGCTGACTCATGTTGCACTAATTAAACTCCCAGCATGCTCATGGACAGTGAGGTCAGACATGTGACGACTTATATGCATGCATGCATGCATGCATGCACACACACACACACACACACACACACACACACACACACACACACACACACACACACACACAGAGTTCAGTTCAGGTTTTCTTCCTCAGTGAGAAAAGTCCAGTCTGTGTTGTGTTGAACAAGTGCACTGAAGTCTGGTTGAATGAGGTGGAGATGTGAAGGACAGCTGACAGGGATCAGCGGCGACTTTGAGCATTAATGTTCAGTCTGGACTGTGAGCTGCAGAGAGGCTCCTGAGAGACTGACTGTGTTTCTTTTTGTGAGAAGGAGCGGCTCGCTACAGCACCGCTGCCCAGAGAACACAAACTACACAACAAAACCAGCTTTTACGTCAGGCTCAAGTCCTCAACACTGCCTGTTGGTGAGGCTACGGAAGCACACGCACGTACATACACCACTTTAAAGTTCATCAAAGTAAAAGCAGTGTCGCTGTATTGCATTTATGGCAGAGTCACCTGGAGTGACCATCGTCAGATTCACCTGGAGGGACCAGAGATCATCATCATCATCAAAAGCTTCTCTCTCTTCCAGTCTGACCAATAAAGAATGAAGACTTTTTCAACACGACAGCAGAAAGAGCGGGAAAGTGAGAGCAGACAGGTGTCGCTCATTTCATTTATCAACAATGTTGTAAACTGCAGCAGAGACACACACTGCAACATTGTTGCTGAATGAAACGACCTGCACCTGTCTGCTCTCACACACACACACACACACACACACACGCACACACACGCACGCACGCAAGCACACACACACACACACACACACACACACACACGCACGCAAGCACACACACACACACACACACACACGCGCGTGCACACACACTGCAACATTGTTGCTGAATGAAACGACCGGCACCTGTCTGCTCTCTCACACACAAACACACACACACACACACACACACACACACACACACACACACACACACACACACACACTCTTAAACTGTCTGTTGAGCTGCCCTCATGTCAAGGGTTGCCATGGTGATGAATTCAAACATCGGCAGTTACAATTATTAACTGCCGATGATTATATGGAGTAAATGCTGGCAAACACCTATCCAAAAATCACCCAAAAAACACACTTTAAAAACCCCTATTGCTTAGATATCGCATATGGAGCGTTAGGAAGACTTGATGAACAGATACTGTGACTGGCGAGTCTGTACGATAAAACATGTGTCTGTACGGGCGATTTACAAATCAGGTACGAGCTTCAGGGGAGACGTGGCTTTGGAGGGAGATTTAACATGGCGGCGGATGGCAGAGCGAGGTGGACTTGCGCTCACATTCAGTCCGATTACAAGACGTCTGAGTCTGTTGGATTCCTATCGACCGCAGTTTATGACAGAAGACAAGATTTCCAACGTTTTGAGCTATAAATTATGCCCAAAGAGTATATGGTACGGAGTTAACGGCAAATTTTTAAAAAAAATTCTACAAGATCTGACTTCTCTGTGCACTCTGAATTTGACATCATGCGCTCTCAGTGGCCCAATACACACCCATGTAAAAGAGAAAGAGGCGGCAAAAAACATAAAACTAAAACGCAGACAATTATGACAGTATAAAATATATCAATAAGCAGAGATATGTGGTAATAGCTGAAAGTTTTGCCAACATTTTAAACTTGGAATGGTGTCTCTAGCTGAAAGCATGGAAGAGCCTTAGGCTTTTGGACTTGAACAAGTTTAAGCGGATTTTAAAATGTTTTTCATTGGAGACCATTAATTTTTATTTTTTAGAAAAAGTTTAATAAATTCAATATTTGAAAAAATATGAAAAATGTAAAAACGTAGAATAATAGTTGAACGTTTTGTCAACATTTGAAATTTGAAATTGTGCCTCGAACTGAACATATGAAGAAACTGTAAACGTTTGAAGTTGAAGATGATTTGAAGATTTCCCAATTGGGTCAGATTTTTAAAAATAATCATAAAAAGTTTAATAATTCAAAAATTTAAAAAGTGTGAAATTTGAAGAGGAAGTTGCAATCGTGTCCTTAAGAAGCTGAATATTTGAAAAATTGAACTTTTTTCTGTAGTTGAAAATATGAAGGAGCTGAAGCGGTCCAAAATATGTACGGAAGAAATAGAATCATACGTTTTTTAAAGATTTGAAGAACAATAATTGGAATGCTCGAAGCATTCCAACTGAATATTTAGTTGGAATGCTCGAAGCATTCCAACTAAATATTCATCATCACTGAGAAAAGCCCCGGCGGCTTTTCTCAAAATGGCGGCGAGCAAACGTTTCACGGTCGTTACGGCAAGGAGAGCTTCTCATTGGCGGATGAAACTGGAATCTCCGCCAATGGCAACGCTTCTTATTTCAACTGTAGCGTGATCGGAGATCTTGCCGGGGGAAGAGGAGAGGAGGAGGGGGGAGAGTAGGAGGGCAAGACCTCTTAGCCTAACACGGTGGTTACTCCTTTTGACTATTATAACAGTGATCCCGGAAGAAATAACAATCTTCATCCAACATGAGTATTATGTCTTAGGTCTTTTATCTCACCCCGTGCTAAATCGTTAGGACTTTTGAAATTTCGAGTTAAGTTATAGGTTTTGGCGAGGGTGTTTTACAGCTCTATGCTGTCAGGTCCCCACAGTGGGCTGTAACTTGTCTCAACCCGTATAGCGAGTGCGTGCATCGTCTACACCTTCTCTCAGCCTGTTTGACACCATCTCATCATTTTACTAACAATGCAAAAGTTTTCACCCAAAGATACTTACCTTAAGTCTCTTTGGTAGATTCAGTCGTCACTTCTGTATCTCACGGTTGGTGGACAGGGAAAGAGGGTTAAATTGTTCTAAAGAACCAGAACTTTGTTTGGTGTCAGTCTCTTACCCAATGGTAAGGCTGAGATTTTTATTTGCGATCCAATCACTTACAACAATTTTAACTCAATGAAACAGTGCTCAGTGTAAAAAGTAAGATGAAAATAAAAACTAAGTTCAGAGCTGGTTGAAAACCACTCTCTCTGGTTCGTGTTCCTGTACTGCTGCCAGGCTCTCTGCTCCTGATAGCAGAAGTTTCCTCCAGACTCAAGCTGGAGCCCTGTCCTCCAGACTAGCTGGGTTCCCTGTCCCAACCCCTAAGGGCTAGGACAGGGTGGATAAGATTTTTCTCCTGTTCTATTAAAGTTGCATATTAAGTCTAGTCTTCTCTAAAGCTGTTCTTCCAGACCGTGGTCTGGTGAACAGGAAAAGTAGAAAGCAAAGTCCGAAGAGAGTGAGAAGAGAGAAAGCAAGAAAAAAGAAGAGACGAGAGAAGAGGCTTTTCCTCTCTGTGCATCACCTCTTGTACCTCACAGAGACCCTTAACCCCTCCTCCTTTTCTTTAAGGGTCAGTCCTAGATCTTGCCTCTAAGATAAGCTGGGGGTTTGTTGCCTGATATGGTCACACTGGCTGCTGGACCCTAATACACAGGAGAGCTTTTTACATTTACCCATAGTATAGAAAAGAGTATAAAACACAGCAACTCATAGCATCCTATGCATTTCATATAGTCTAATCACAAACTGTACTTCAAATAAAGACCAATCAGTACATATATTCCTTCAATGGTTAATAAGATAATAGTTATACCTAAAAAAATCTAAATAGTTATACAAGAATATCAAAATGGTTATACTAAAAAAGAAAATAGTTGTACGTTTTTAATGATTACACTTTTTTACTTTCATAATTTCTCAATCTCTCAACACAACGTGACTGGACTATTCGTCGAATTAGAGACCTGTATCATTCCCTCACGTCCCATGTAGCTCCCATGTAGCTACACGAGCAACATAACTCGCAGAGACATGGTGACTGAAAACTCTATGGTGTCTCTACGCGAAACATCTTTCAACCGACGATCAGATGTTGACAAGAAGAGGCCGAACGAGTTGGACCCGAACGTCCGGATTAAAAAACCCAGCAGCAAAGTACTGAACGCAGGAGGACGTCCACCCGGAGCTTCTCCTCAGGCCTACATGCTAACCGTAGATGGTTAGCTGGATGCTAATAAGCTTGGAAGGATTGCTGCAGAGGTGAGTGTCAAAACCAGCAAATGCCGGTTAGAGTTTAATGTTTGATCTTTCACACAGCAGAACGCATGTTGGACATTGTTAGATTTGGGTGGATATCATATCAGACTATAACTTTATCTAAAATACCAATTCAACACCCAACAACTTAGTTTGTGTGTGTGTTTGTGTTATAGCTCCAGGCATCAGCCATCAAGGTGGCTCCTGGCCTTTTGTATATGTTGATAATCCATCGAGACACACAAAACATAATTTTTTTTTGTCTGCAGCCACGACACTGGTTGAAGTCAAAGGTTATTAGCATCTATATGGCCGTAGCACCAGGCTACAGCCATCAAGGTGGCTCCTGGCCTTTTGTCTGTTGATGAGCCATCAAAACACACAACACATATTTTTTTGTCAACTCTGATTAGTGGCTTTTGTCTGTAGTATAAAGCCTGTTTTTAGTAGATATTTCCCCACAACTTATATCTCTCTGTCTCTCTCTATATATGTATCTGTAGGTTTGTGACACCATACTTGGACACACCATAGAATGTGTTGCCTTCAAAGACCTCATCAGTGCCATCTTTCTGCAGGGCCCCAGTGTGAATGTTAGTGGTGGCCTACTTTGTCAAGCAGACGAAGAGAGAAGTGAAAGTGAAAGTTAAGTTGAGGACAGGAGGTGGGGCTCCTCTGGTGACGTCACTAGAAGCTCCTCCGTTGTTTCATGTCCAGAGCTGTTTGGAGACTGCGTCATCCTGAAAGAGTCTCTCCTTCTCTTTCCTCTCATGTGCACAATCTTCCAAGGGCATAGGTTCGGTCTCAGCATTGGTAGGGCCCCGCCATATCAAAAAAACTTAGTTGATATTATGTCGAACAGGCCAACTTCATTAAAACATATTAATATTTGTGTAACCTGGAACTGATTTAAACATAACAGTACAACCTTAGTTTAAATACAAAACAGTATTCTGCTAAAATGCCAATATACAGTAACACTATATTGTATATCCAAAATATATATTTTTTAAAAACCTTTCTTAGTTGTGGAGGGAAAAAAGACAAAATAAATCAAAAAATGTCAAATAAATCTATTCTGCAGCACTTAATATGCCATACATAAAGTGTTTTCCTTCTTTCTGCAATTATTAGCTAGTTGTATTTTCTTTTCTTTTGATGTCTTATTTAAATACACCAAAAAGATATGTCTATCATCCATCTATCATTCACAGAAATGAACTCTTGGCCTAAATCTTTAAGATCATTCTTGTCCAGACCAACCGTAACTTTTTGAGTTGAAGTTGCTGTACTTGATGAATTTGGGATCATGCTGGTGTGGTTCACTCCTCATGTCAGGACTCTGCTGCACTGACTTCCTTGATGATCACTGTGGCTCAAACTGACTGTTCCCTGAAGAGCAAAGAAAACGTAGCCTGGTCTGAACACGTTTTAACATATTAATAATGCACTTAAAAGAGGTAGACAATGTTTACACTGTCCGCCATGATAATAGACCTCAACACAGAATCAATGTGAGACCTGAAGCCATGCTGGTCCAGCTGCTGCTCCCTCAACCTACTCTACATCTGCACGGGAGTTTCCTGAATGCATTTCAAAATAATGCCTTAGTGAATAAATGTAGACTTTATGAATAGTATATGTATTTATTTTGAAAGCAATTTACAACATTTAGGTAATAGTTTCAGATGTTATGGCACAGCCTTGTTTTCTATTCAACATCACATAATTCACAATCCAAAAGGCTGGTATAGCACCTGGAAATATGTTATTTCATTTTTTTTACTGATTTAATACGACTGTCCATTTCTAATAATTTACTTTAAATGTGTGTTTAAGTTAATTCACAAGTTGTTATTCCAATGTTTGGGAACATTGATGACCTGTACACATCCTGACTGAAGGGAAGACAGTATTGTCCTCACCCTGGAGGAGAGAGCGCTCTCTCTCTTCACTATCAGAGCAGGAAGACGTGCAGGATGCAGGCTGGAGACCAAAACCTGTGCTTGTGTTCAACCTGGGACTTGTTTTAATAAAAGTTATAACAGAAGAAGGACGTGTTTGTGGACAGTTTGTTTTTAGGGTCCAGCACTGACACAAGGTCAGATTCCCCAAATGTCCTTCAATGTCATTGCTAATGCAAGATAATGCTTAACAAAATGCCAGAAGGATCTCACCTGAAGCCCTGCTGGTGCAGCTGGTTCAACCTGCACTGCATCTTCACTGGACTCCTGAGTTTCCTGAATGCATTTCCAAATAATGCAGGTTTGCTCTGTGTGAGTAGTTAGCCTGCTGCTAGCTAGCTAACAACAACCTGGCTTCTTGAACATGGCTTTTTTGGTGGCATTTTCTTATCAACAATGCACAAAAGGGTCAACAATATCAATGCTGAGACCAAACAAAATACTATTAGGAGACTTCATTTCCTAATAGTATTTTGTTTGGTCTCAGCATTGATTGCTAGCCACTGCACGGTGGTGTAGTGGCTGGCACTGACGCCTCACAGCAAGAGGGTCTGTGGTTCGGATCCCGGGCGGGGCGGGTTTCGGATACTGGTCTGGCAGGTCCTTCTGTGTGGAGTTTGCATGTTCTCCCCGTGGCAGCGTGGGTTCTCTCCGGGTTCTCCGGCTTCCTCCCACAGTCCAAAGACATGCTGCATAGGTTAATTGGACTCTAAATTGCCCGTGAATGTGAGTGTGAATGGTTGTTTGTCTATATGTCTGCCCTGTGATGAACTGGCGACCTGTCCAGGGTGTACCCTGCCTTCGCCCCTTGACAGCTGGGATCGGCTCCAGCGCCCCGCGACCCTAATGAGGATAAGCGGTTAAGATAATGGATGGATGGATGGACTTCATTTCCTGGTGTATTTTAGTAGCTTACCGTGTCAGACTACTGTCAGCTCTCTTTCTGCATTTACAACTTACGTAACTTGTGTGTTTCTGACTCGCCACTTTCTCACTGGCTGTCTCGAGGGCGCATTGGAAAACATGGACATGGATTGAACATAGTATTATACTAGGAGTAAAAAACCCGTTTAAAAGTTTATATACTATTACACACGAGTGAGTATGCAAATATTTTGTCCAAACTTTGGTCGTGACTGGTCCCTATGGACCTTATGCAAACCTGCACCATTACATTCATCCGACATGAGCACATGATCTGTCATGACGTCTGCACCACACAACACATGCAGACCAACACACTTTGTGTGTGCACACACTGAGCATCATGTCTACACAACTTTACAGTGACACACATGTATCTTTACATTTCATTTAGCTTTTATCCAAAGAGACTCACAGAAAGTATTTAACATGAGAACAAACTCACAACAACAAGAACCAAGAAAGTTAAACTACAGAGTGCTACAAGTCACTGCCATCCTCACTCTCTCCTCTCTCCTTATCTCCTTGCCTCCGTTCTCTCCTCTCTCCTTCTCTCCTCTCTCCTTCTCTCCTTGCCTCCGTTCTGTCCTCTCTCCTTGCCTCCTTTCTCCTTGTTTCCTTTCTCTTTGCTTCTCTACCCTCCCATTGGGTGGTACAAAGAGCCTGGGAGGCGAGGAAAGGAATGGAGTAGAGGAAAGAGATCCTGGCCTTAATCTTTGGGGTCCTATGCTCTGAGTAAGTGGCGCTGCACCTGATGATCTCTCCACGGCCAGCAGGTGGAGCTGGAGAGCTGCTCTTCTGTTTCATATTTCATGTCTTTATGGTTTGCTCGTGTCATCTGGATCATTCATATCACAAACTCATTTGCACTACCAGGTTTTCTGCTTTAATGACATCGAACATTGATTTTTTTTGTCTTTATTAAATTTGTACTTGACTATATTTCTAAATGCAGACATTGAATACATCAAACAAAACAAAAGTATTGATAAGTCATCAAGCAAGCAAATCTTCTCCATCTCCAGCGTTCATTAAACCACATTATACGTACAAAGGTCCACAGAGGAAATGGGATTATAGTCTGTGGACAGAAACCAAAGTATTAGACACATGAATATGTTGACCTCATGATGGGCCTAGATGAAAAGTCAAAGGTTGTCCAAAGTCAGTACAGTTCATCCTACTGGGAACATGAATGTCTCAATCAATGTTGATCAAAGTCCATCCAATAGTGGTTGATGTTTCACTAAAAAGCTCAAACGTCAACCTCATGGTGGCGCTAGAGGAAAAGTCAGAGGGTCTTCAAAGTCAGTAGGATTCATCCTCTGGGGAACACGAATGTTTGAACCAAATGTATTGGCAATCCAGCCAATAGTTGTGGAGATATTTTGGTCCGGAGCCGCGCCACGAGCATGCCTTCAAAATAAAAGCCCTCATGAGATGGGACATTGTGGTTTGTCGGGTCCGTCCAGAAGTTCTGCTATCAAGTCACTTAATTGATTTTCATGTGTTTTCTGCAGATTTTCATTTGGCTCCATAAATTCCACATGTCTCCATAAATATTCCATATTTATTTCTTGTTCCTGTTTTTTTAGTAAGCGATGGATCTTTTTGACATTTCTCCTGTTTTTGGTGAGACACGTCACTAAGTCACGGATTTCTTCTTGATGTTTTTTCTTCATTTGTTCTTCTCGCTCTTTCATCTCCTTCATGTGTTTCACTCTGAATTTATTGAATTTCTCCGCTTCTGTTCTGGCTTTCTCTTCAAAGTCATCAGCATCAGGAAGAAAGCATTGTTTTCCTCTAATTCCTTTTGCATTTCCTTCTACTTTTCTCTTCTGATTTTCTCTTCTTTTTTCTGTCATTTTCCTGTTTTTGCTTGAGTTCCTTAAGCTTTTCACTTGCTGCACATTCTTCCTGTTCATTTTCCTGATCTCTTTTGTTCCACCACTCCTTTTTATTTCCTTTTCTGGGTCTTTCAGTCAGGTTTTTAGTGAAAGAAATTGTGAGACGTAAGTACAGCTTTTGATGCAGTGTATGCCAGACTGAAGAGACATCTGCAGTGGGTTGGTATATCTCATACTCCTTTGAAAGGTTTCTTTGTAATTGTCATAGTAAAGGTTCTTTTGTGTCTGTTCAGTAGGTGTATTTGTTGGCTCGCTCCAAAAATAATTTCTGCTGATTCGGCAATGAAATCTTATCGAACAGGAAATGAGAGAAGATCATCTTATACAGCTGTTAGTACGTCTTCTTAAAACAAATCCTCAGAAAATCAAACACATGGAGTCATCTTGTTGCAGGAGTTCCTGTATCACAAGATTTAGTTGTTCTTCATGTTTTTTCAGCAGTTTCATTCGCTCCTCAGCTGTCGCATTTTTTATTTCTTCTTCATATTTTTGCATTAACGCAACTATTTTCTTTTTCCCTCCCCTTTTGGTCACAGACTTTAATAAGTCAGAAATAGTGCCTTGATGTGTTTCCTTAGTTTGTTCATATTGCTTGTCTTTGTCTTTCATTTGTTGCTCATGCTCTTCTTTCTGACCGGCTAATTCCTCTATGTGTTTGACAGTGAATTCATTAAACTTCTCAGCTTTCTTTCTGGCTTCCTCTTCATATGTCTTCCTCAGAGTTTCCATGTTTCTCTCATGACCCTCCTCCATTTCTTTTCTCTTTCTTTCATCTTCTTCTCTTCTGATTCTGTCTTCTTCTTTTCTTTTCTTTTCATGTTGTTCTCTTTCCTGTTCGTATTCTTCTTGCAGTTTTCTGAGTATTGTTTCTTCTTCCTGTCGTCTCTTTTCATTTTCTTGATCTCGTTTTTCCCACCATTCTTTTTGTTTTGTCTCCCAGTTCTCTCGTTCTTTTCTCATCTCTTCTCTATTCTCCTCCAGCTTTATGTCCTTTGATTCTGTCTCTAATCTGTTTTTTTGCTCCAAAGCTTCAACTTTTTCTCTCCACTCCTGTCGTTTTACTTCTTCCTCTTGTTTTCTCTTCTTGTCTTCTTCTTCTCTCATTTCCTGTTCTTTCCGTCTCTCTTCACGGGACTTGTTGATGTCATCCTTCATTTCCTGAAGTAGTTTGTCTTTCACTGCTCTCTCTTGTTCAGTTTCCTCTCTCTGTTTTTCCATTTTTCTTTCCAATACCTGCATTTCTTCTTCATGTTTTCTTTTAAGTTCTTCCCTCTCTCTCTCCATCTCTTCTTCCTTCTCCTGAAGGATTCTCTCCACTTCTTTCTTGATCGCGGTCTCGGCCTCTTGCAGCATCTCATTAGTGTAGCATTTGCCTCCATTTGTCTTCACCATGGTGTCGATCTTGGTTATCAGCTCACTGACTTGTGTGTGGTTGTGTTCATCATAGTTATTAAACACATGGTATCTTCCTCCACAGTCATCGATCAGTTTTTTAAAGGAATCATCACATTTGTTCGCAATGAAGTCTTCAATAGTCTGCTTCCCCTTCTCCAGTGAATCTCCTCCAGTGAAAAGAACGATGGTGAACTTTTCAGAATCTTTCCCAAAGCCTTTCTTGATGAGTTGTAACGTCTCCTTTTCCTCGTCTGTAAATCTACCAACTTGTACCACCAGCAGGAAGACATGAGGTCCAGGAGCCAGCAGACTGATGCATTTCACCATCTCCTCAATTACCTCTTCGGTGGACAACGCTGTGTCAAAGAGACCAGGAGTGTCGACCACGACGACAGGACGACCGTCCACTTCACTCTCTGCTTTCTGACAACGTTTGGTGACTGACTTCTGGCCCGGTTCAGCTCTGAACTCCTCTCTTCCTAGAATAGTGTTTCCTGAGGAGCTCTTTCCACTGCCAGTCTTTCCTATCAGAACAATCCTGAGACACTCTGGGCTCTGCTTCTCTTCATCACCTGAGAAATAATAAAGACATGGAGTTACTTTAAAAGATGCAAATTACAATAGCTGCCACCATGTTAACACATCCACAGCTGTATACATTAACATACAAAAATTAATTTCACAAGCGTCTACAAGAAACAATTCAAGAGTTTGACCTTGAAATGTTAATCCAACAAGTTATGCAACTTTCACTACCACACCCCCTTTGGGCCAATCAGCATGAATTGGAACACACCCTTCCCGCTCACACGTGTATATATATATATATATATATATATATATATATATATATATATATATATATATATATATATATATATATATTATATATATATATTATATATATATTAGTTCAACATTTCAACAGATATCACTTAGTGTTTATATCACAAAAATGGAGCTAGGTAATTATTACACAACAGTAATCAGAGATGTGCTTCATTACATCGAGAACGACGACTTCACCGAGGAGAAGATCCAGTTTGGAATGGAGAGCGTTTACATCGTTTACAGCGTTTACATATGTGTGTGTATATTAATACTTACAGGTGATCGTACTTTGTGTTCTCAGGTCCTTCAGTTCAGACTGCAGTGTGATGATCTTTTCTATTTGAGCATGTGCAAACATTCCTGTTGTGTAGCAGCATGGGTCGGTGTGGGAAGATTTCAGCCTCATGTTTTCCACAGAATCCAACAGCTCTGGGATCTGCTGCTGGTCCTTGATGTTGAGGACAAAACATCTTCCTCCACAGCTCTGACTGAGCTCCTGGATCTCTTTGGTTTCCTTCAGAAACTTAACAACAGCTGGAGCTTCAGGATCTGAGTCCACAGTGAACAGAATCATGATGAAGTCATTGACTGAAGAGCTGAAAGAGTTCTTGATGGTCTCTAACTCTCCCTTGTCTTCATCAGTGAGGGGACCCACAGGAAGGACCAGGATGAAGGCATGGACGCCCTCAGGGTCACAGAGGGAGATACATCTGAGGGATTCCTCCATCACTTCCTCCTGAGGTTTTCCACACAAGGCCGGCAGCTCCACCAGAGAAACCCGACGTCCACTCACCTCTCCCTGATGTTTAACACACTCTGGTGAGCTGGAGACTGAATGAAGCTCTGTCTGACCTAAAATGGCCTTGGCTGCTGAAGTCTTCCCTGCTCTTGTCCTCCCACAAAGAACCAGGTTTAAAGATGGCTTCATGTGGCCAGAGAAGGTGAGGAAGGTTCCTTTGGTTTCATGCACAATCTTCTCAATGTTCTGCATTAACAGTGTGTGGTCTTCTCTAAACATCCTGTAGTGTCGTCCTCCACAATCTTGAAGGAGCTGACGAACACAACGTGTTGCACCCTCCTCATGTGTCAGGATGAGCATTGAGTGTTTAAAAGCATCTTGATCAAACAAACTCAGGCTGAACTTCAGTTTCTTCATGTTCTCCTCAGTGAAGTCAGAAGGCTTCACTAGCAGCAGCAGAACATTTGGTCCTGGTGAACAAAGAGTCACACAGCTCTTCATCTCTTCTCTGATTGATTCCTCAGACAGTTTGAAGACGTCTGTAGTTTCCACCACTGTTACAGGATGTTCTCTCCACTCTCCACGGGCGACCTCACTGTGCTTGTGTTGAGTCTTTTTACTCTCAATGATGAAATTGCACAGTGTTTTCTTTTTGTCTTCACTTTTTCCAAACATCACAATTCTGAATCCAGATGCTATGAAATAACAAATATAATATTAGTTAGAAGATTCCAATGGATTCTCAGCAATTCATTAATTTAAAAAAAGGGCTGCAGACAATAATGAGTGATTGTTTCTTATGGTGTAAACATATATGTCCTCTCCACATTTACACATATGAACTATAATTCTCAATGATACAAATACTTATTAGCGTAATGTCATGCACTTACCAACAGGTTTTGATAGATCAGATCTATAAACGACTCCTGCTTGTTTCAGACGTTCCTGATCAAGAGCCAAACCTGCTGCTGCATCTACAAATACATCACACACCAGATGCTCTCCAGATGCTCATCTATTATCAACTTGAAACCTTCTAGCATTTAATTGAAATCAAATGTGAGTTTAGACCACCAACAAAACACTGATTATAGACGTTAACATAGACAATATTTATGACTCAGGTCAGTTTAATTTACCTTCATTGCTGCTGCCACCAGCCGCTCCACCTGCTGCCTGCCGCCCCACCAGACGCCCCACCCGCTGCCCCACCACCCGCTGCCACCATGTCGTACTGTTGCCACTACTCCTGCTGGGCGTCACAGGATCTGTAGAGAAACAGAAAATGTAGATATTTATTCATTCTCATGTAATCTGTAATAATCTGTTCAAAACAGTGATTGTTGGTGCAGAGTAAACATTTTCACTGCCTTAAAAGACAAATATTTATTACTGCTGACTCCATGGATTAAGTAAATAACTTGCACCTTCATCAACATTCAAAAGTCTTTGAATCAGGTTGATGGATGAGGGGCGGAGCCTATTGCAGCTGACATTGGAGGAGAAAGACTTGCTGTTTGTGATCAAGTCTTCAATAACGGCTCCTTCGTTGATTTCTCATGGAGTTATTGATTTCTTGTCTTAGCTCTGCCTCTCCTGCTCTGATAAACACATAAATGTGCCCAGAGGTGCATGCTGGTCACATATACCTGCTCACTCATATTTAACTGCAGGTGCACACAGTATTACAATGCATAAACAAAACTAAATATACTAATCAATTCCAAAATAAAACACTATGAAAATCTATCAAAACATATAATCAAAATAAAGCAAATATTTAGAATTATTGAACAATGTTACTGATAAATAAAACGGATCCTACAGATACTTTATCAGTGATTGACAGGATTTACCTCCATGGAAACATTATGATGACCTACAGTTCTTTACTGGTGAGTATGTGTGTGTGTGTGTGTGTGTGTGTGTGTGTGTGTGTGTGTGTGTGTGAGAGAGAGCAGACAGCAAACAGTGACAGAGTGAACTGGTCTTACTGGTCTCAGATGATGATCTCCGCATAATGTCCTTCTGCTGGAACCGTCTCAGACTGACTGGAGAGAGAAAAGCACACACACACACACACACACACACACACACACACACACACACACACACACACACACACACGTGTGTGTATATGTGTATATATATATATATATATATATATATATATATATATATATATATATATATATATATATATATATATATATATATATATATATATATAATGAGTAGTATACACATGGTACATATAATGAGTAGTATACACATGGTGTATATAATGAGTAGTTTATACATGGTACATATAATGAGTAGTATACACATGGTGTATATAATGAGTAGTATACACATGGTGTATATAATGAGTAGTATATACATGGTATATATAATGAGTAGTATACACATGGTGTATATAATGAGTAGTATATACATGGTGTATATAATGAGTAGTATACACATGGTGTATATAATGAGTAGTATATACATGGTGTATATAATGAGTAGTATACACATGGTGTATATAATGAGTAGTATATACATGGTGTATATAATGAGTAGTATACACATGGTGTATATAATGAGTAGTATATACATGGTGTATATAATGAGTAGTATATACATGGTACATATAATGAGTAGTATATACATGGTGTATATAATGAGTAGTATATACATGGTACATATAATGAGTAGTATATACATGGTGTATATAATGAGTAGTATACACATGGTACACCTGTCAGCAGAACATTTCATGGCTGTAGCCTCTTATGTTAATATATGAGTAATAATGTGAATCATATTATTGTAAATAATAACATCAATAAATGTATAAGTTTCAATGATAATAGTGATAACTATCATCTAATTACTTCATTAATAATCATGTTAATTATGTTCATGCAGTAATAATAATGTAAATCATGTTAAATTATTCATGTTCATGAATGTATATGTCATCATGATCAATATTCAATATGTTTAATACTTACTAATTATACATTAGTAATATTGAAACTAATGTTAATGTAATAATGTTAATATATTATGAATGATGTAAGTAATAATGTTAATACATGTGTTACAACAATGTTGAACATAATATATTAGTGATAATGTTAATGAAACCATATTAAATATATTAATGTCATAGTAATAATGAAAACAATGTTATCTAATTAGTATTAATGTTTTAACTATAGTCGTAATAATTCATTCATCATATTTATAATAATGTTAATTCATTCATCATATTCATAATAATGTTAATTAATTCATTATATTAATAATACTGTTATTGGTAATAATCAGCAGGTTCATTCATAATGAAAATAATCATCAGTTAATAGTTCAACATTAAACCTGCTCTCATGAATGAGTAATAATAATGTAATTATATAATATATTATAGATATTACAGTACAACACAGTTTGAATACTTCAAGTACATTAATAGAGTACTCTGATGTACTTTTCCTGAAGGAACATTTCACTGTAACAGTATTTATTTACTGCTGCAGATTCATTAGTTCAGGGAAACGGTGAAACGATGCAATTAAATTAATTACAGAGCGACTAAAAATAACAAGAAGAAGCAAAACCAGTGAAACAAGTTTAACTAGGAGAGAGAGAGAGAGCGAGAGAGAGAGAGAGAGAGAGAGAGAGAGAGAGAGAGAGAGAGAGAGAGAGAAAGAGAGAGAGAGAGAGAGAGAGAGAGAGACAGAGAGAGAGAGAGAGAGAGAGACAGAGAGAGAGAGAGAGAGAGAGAGAGAGAGAGAGACAGAGAGAGGGAGAGAGAGAGAGAGAGACAGCGAGAGAGGGAGAGAGAGAGAGAGAGAGAGAGAGAGAGAGAGAGAGAGAGAGCATCAGTACAAATGAATCAGGTGTGGACATTAAACACTATCTGAACAGGCAGAAACGTCTTTTCTTCAATCTGTAAAAACTAAATCAACTCCTTCTGTTATTTATTAAGTCCTGTTGAAACAACGAGAGACTTCTCTTCACGTTTCTCAGACTTTTGATCTGCGAGTCTTTCAGATTATTTCCTTTTCTTCTCGAGGGTCTACTGTCGATGGACTCCACTGAGTCGAGGCCGATGCGCCTTCATTCACGCTCCGTCTGAGCGGCGTTTACAGAAAGCAGCTGACTGTAGAGTTCACTCACCTGCTGAGGTTCGTGCTGCGCCGTCAGTCCAAGACGCTGGAAGAGGAAGTGAAGCCTGAGAACGCGCTCAGACGCGTTTTAAAGAGCTACGAGTGAGCGAGGACACGTGACGCTCGTCTACGGAGCTTTGAACACAGCTATGATGATGATGATGATGATGTTTGATCCATTCTATGTTGACGGATATAACTCTGCTTTTTCCACGCATGTGTGAAATGTCATGAACACAGACATGTGAATCCTGTCACCAGACTAACCTTGTGAGTGTCTTTTCCGACAGAATGATGCTATTTTTCCGAGTTAAGGTGTCAAATGTGGACCCCCCTAAAGGACCAAGACCTGCACCCGGACTTGGTGGACCCTGCCTGGGTCCCTCTGAGTGACATGGACCCCCCTAAATGACCAAAAACTCATTTTTTTTCGGCCCCCACCTTTTGGTTCATGCTACTTTTTGGGTGAAAATTCCCTCCCACCTTTGTGACTGACATGAATTTAATGCGCCACCAGATGGCAACAACTTACAGGATTCATCAAAATCTCCATTCATAAATTCGGCCTTCATGCGGGCCTGGAGCAGGCTGTGAAGCAGCTAGAAGTCTGTCTGACCCACGTCTTCAGGGGAACCAGAGCTGTCCACTGGCGTTGTCTGCAAGCTAATCACAGTAGGGGTAGTATTTTTCCTGACCTGAAAAGGGAAGTTTTTCTGGCCTCCAGCTCTTTTTTTAATTCTGGACCGGGCTGAGAGGGAGAGAGGAAGAGGGAGGGAAATCCTCCCTGCAACCCCGGGTTGCTTGAGGGGACCCTGGGGTGAGTTTGCTGTCAAACTTGGGGGGTCTGGGTCAAGGGATGGCGACCACAGACCTTGGTCCACCTCTGCTGGGTTACTCTGAGTGATGTGGACCCCCTACAGGACCAAGACTTGTACCCAGACTTGGTGGGCCTTGGCTGGGTTAGTCTATGTGATATGGACTTCCTGAGTACCAGGACCCGCATCCAGACCCTGACCCAGACCTCAGGGCTCATTCCTGGGTAAGTTAGAGTGATTTACATCCCCTGAGCACCAGGACTCGCATCCAGACCCGCACCCGGACTTCAGGGGCTTTGGCTGGGTCCAATAGAGTGATCTGGACCCCTCGGAGGACCAGGATTCTCATCCAGAACTTTACCCGGATCTCAGGGCTCATTCCTGGGTAAGTTGGCGTGATCTACAGCCCCTCAGGACCATGACCCGCATCCAGAACTTTACCCAGATTTCAGGGCTCATTCCTGGGTAAGTAAGAGTGCTCTAGGTCCCCTGAGCACCAGGACCCTCATCCAGACCCGCATCCGCACTTCAGGGCTCGTTCATGGGTAAGTTAGAGTGATCGAGACCCCTTGAGGACTAGGACCCGCATCCAGAACTTTATCCGGATTTTAGGGTTCATTTATGGGTAAGTAAAAGTGATCTAGAGCCCCTGAGGACTAGGACCCGCATCCAGAACTTTACCCAGACTTCAGAGCTCATTCCTGGGTAAGTAAGAGTAATGTAGACCCCCTGAGGACCAGGACTCGCATCCAGAACTTTACCCGGATTTCAGAGCTCATTCCTGAGTAAGTAAGAGTGCTCTAGATCCCCTGAGCACCAGGACCCTCATTGAGGCGTGCATCCGCACTTCAGGGCTCATTCTTAGGTAAGTTAGAGTGATCGAGACCCCCTGAGGACCATGCATCAAGAACTTTACCCGGATTTCAGGGCTCATTCCTGGGTAAGTTGGCGTGATCTACAGCCCCTGAGGACCAGGACCCACATCCAGAACTTTACCCAGACTTCAGAGCTCATTCCTGGGGAAATTAGAGTGATCTAGACCCCCTGAGTTCCAGGACCCTCATCCAGACCCGCACCCGCAATTCAGGGCTCATTCCTGGGTAAGTAAGAGTAATCTAGACCCCCTGAGGACCAGGACTCGCATCCAGACCCGTGCTCGGACTTCAGGGGCCTTGGCTGGGTCCGTTAGAGTGGACCAGGACCAGGATTCTCATCCAGAACTTTACCCGGATCTCAGGGCTCATTCCTGGGTAAGTTGGCGTGATCTACAGCCCCTCAGGACCAGGACCCGCATCCAGAACTTTACCCAGATTTCAGGGCACGTTCATGGGTAAGTTAGAGTGATCGAGACCCCCTGAGGACCAGGACTTGCATCCAGAACTTTACCCGGATTTCAGGGTTCATTCCTGGGTAAGTAAGAGTGCTGTAGGTCCCCTGAGCACCAGGACCCTCATCCCGACCCTCACCCGCACTTCAGGGCTCATTCCTAGGTAAGTTAGAGTAATCTAGACCCCCTGAGGACCAGGACTCTCATCCAGACTTCAGGGGCCTTGGCTGGTTCCGTTAGACTGATCTGGACCCCTCTGAAGACCAGGACCCTCATCCAGAACTTTACTCAGATTTCAGGGCTCGTTCATGGGTAAGTTAGAGTGGTCGAGACCCCCTGAGGACCAGGACCCGCATCCAGAACTTTACCCAGATTTCAGGGCTCATTCCTGGGTAAGTAAGAGTGCTGTAGGTCCCCTGAGCACCAGGACCCTCATCCCGACCCTCACCCGCACTTCAGGGCTCATTCCTGGGTAAGTTAGAGTAATCTAGACCCCCTGAGGACCAGGACTCGCATCCAGACCTGCACCCAGACTTCAGGGGCCTTGGCTGGTTCCGTTAGACTGATCTGGACCCCTCTGAAGACCAGGACCCTCATCCAGAACTTTACCCAGATTTCAGGGCTCATTCATGGGTAAGTTAGAGTGATCGAGACCCCCTGAGGACCAGGACTTGCATCCAGAACTTTACCCGGATTTCAGGGTTCATTCCTGGGTAAGTAAGAGTGCTGTAGGTCCCCTGAGCACCAGGACCCTCATCCCGACCCTCACCCGCACTTCAGGGCTCATTCCTGGGTAAGTTAGAGTAATCCAGACCCCCTGAGGACCAGGACTCGCATCCAGACCTGCACCCAGACTTCAGGGGCCTTGGCTGGTTCTTTTAGACTGATCTGGTCCCCTCTGAAGACCAGGACCCTCATCCAGAACTTTACCCAGATTTCAGGGCTCGTTCATGGGTAAGTCGAGTGGTCGAGACCCCCTGAGGACCAGGACCCGCATCCAGAACTTTACCCGGATTTCAGGGTTCATTCCTGGGTAAGTAAGAGTGCTGTAGGTCCCCTGAGCACCAGGACCCTCATCCCGACCCTCACCCGCACTTCAGCGGACCCCTCTGAAGACCAGGACACTCATCCAGAACTTTACCCAGATTTCAGGGCTCGTTCATGGGTAAGTTAGAGTGGTCGAGACCCCCCTGAAGACCAGGACCCTCATCCAGAACTCATATGTCTTCCTCAGAGTTTCCATGTTTCTCTCATGACCCTCCTCCATTTCTTTTCTCTTTCTTTCATCTTCTTCTCTTCTGATTCTGTCTTCTTCTTTTCTTTTCTTTTCATGTTGTTCTCTTTCCTGTTCGTATTCTTCTTGCAGTTTTCTGAGTTTTGTTTCTTCTTCCTGTCGTCTCTTTTCATTTTCTTCATCTCGTTTTTCCCACCATTCTTTTTGTTTTGTCTCCCAGTTCTCTCGTTCTTTTCTCATCTCTTCTCTATTCTCCTCCAGCTTTATGTCCTTTGATTCTGTCTCTAATCTGATTTTTTGCTCCAAAGCTTCAACTTTTTCTCTCCACTCCTGTCGTTTTACTTCTTCCTCTTGTTTTCTCTTCTTGTCTTCTTCTTCTCTCATTTCCTGTTCTTTCTTTCTTTCTTCACTGGCTTTGTTGATGTAATCCTTCATTTCCTCAAGGCTTTTGTCTTTCACTGCTCTCTCTTGTTCAGTTTCCGCTCTTTGTTTTTCCATTTTTCTTTCCAATTTCTGCATTTCTTCTTCATGTTTTCTTTTAAGTTCTTCCCTCTCCCTCTCCATCTCTTCTTCCTTCTCCTGAAGGATTCTCTCCACTTCTTTCTTGATCGCGGTCTCGGCCTCTTGCAGCATCTCATTAGTGTAGCATTTGCCTCCATTTGTCTTCACCATGGTGTCGATCTTGGTTATCAGCTCACTGACTTGGATTTGTTTTCTTTTATCACGGTTATTAAACACATGGTATCTTCCTCCACAGTCAGCGATCAGTTTTTTAAAGGAATCATCACATTTGTTTGCAATGAACTGATCAATAGTCTGCTCATCCTCCTCCAGTGAATCTCCTCCAGTGAAAAGAACGATGGTGAACTTTTCAGAATCTTTCCCAAAGCCTTTCTTGATAAGTTGTAACGTCTCCTTTTCTTCTTCTGTAAATCTACCAACTTGTACCACCAGCAGGAAGACATGAGGTCCAGGAGCCAGCAGACTGATGCATTTCACCATCTCCTCATTTACCTCTTCGGTGGACAACTCTGTGTCAAACAGACCAGGAGTGTCGACCACGACGACAGGACGACCGTCCACTTCACTCTCTGCTTTCTGACAACGTTTGGTGACTGACTTCTGGCTCGGTTCAGCTCTGAACTCCTTTCTTCCTAGAATGGTGTTTCCTGAGGAGCTCTTTCCACTGCCAGTCTTTCCTATCAGAACAATCTTGAGACACTCTGGGCTCTGCTTCTCTTCATCACCTGTGAAATAATAAAGACATGGAGTTACTTTAAAAGATGCAAATTACAATAGCTGCCACCATGTTAACACATCCACAGCTGTATACATTAACATACAAAAATTAATTTCACAAGCGTCTACAAGAAACAATTCAAGAGTTTGACCTTGGAACGTTAATCCAACAAGTTATGCAACTTTCACTACCACACCCCCTTTGGGCCAATCAGCATTAATTGGAACACACTTTTCCCGCTCACACGTATATATATATATATATATATATATATATATATATATATATATATATATATATATATATATATATATATATATATATATATGTGTGTGTGTGTGTGTGTGTATATTAATACTTACAGGTGATCGTACTTTGTGTTCTCAGGTCCTTCAGTTCAGACTGCAGTGTGCTGATCTTTTCTATTTGAGCATGTGCAAACACTCTTGTTGTGTAGCAGCATGGGTCGGTGTGGGAAGATTTCAGCCTCATCTTTTCCACAGAATCCAACAGCTCTGGGATCTGCTGCTGGTCCTTGATGTTGAGGACAAAACATCTTCCTCCACAGCTCTGACTGAGCTCCTGGATCTCTTTGTTTTCCTTCAGAAACTCAACGACAGCTGGAGCTTCAGGATCTGAGTCCACAGTGAACAGAATCATGATGAAGTCATTGACTGAAGAGCTGAAAGAGTTCTTGATGGTCTCTAACTCTCCCTTGTCTTCATCAGTGAGGGGACCCACAGGAAGGACCAGGATGAAGGCATGGACGCCCTCAGGGTCACAGAGGGAGATACACCTGAGGGATTCCTCCATCACTTCCTCCTGAGGTTTTCCACACAAGGCCGGCAGCTCCACCAGAGAAACCCGACGTCCACTCACCTCTCCCTGATGTCTAACACACTCTGGTGAGTTGGAGACTAAATGAAGCTCTGTCTGACCTAAAATGGCCTTGGCTGCTGAAGTCTTCTCTGCTCCTGTCCTCCCACACAGAACCAGGTTTAAAGATGGCTTCATGTGGTCAGACTTTGGTGTCCTGGTCAAACCCTCATCCTCTAAGACGTCACAGCTCATATGTCCATTGTTCTCTTTCACAACTTGACCCAAACGTGCTAACAGCTCTGCACGTTCAAGGTTCTTCTGGTTCAGGTTTCTGTATCTACACTTTCTGATCAGGTCCTTTAAGGGCTGGTCTTTGTCCATGAAGGCTGAACTCTCCTCTCTGGGTGTTGATATCAGTATCAATGAATGATCAAATGATTGATCACTGAAGAGGTCCAGGACTCTGCAGAGCTTCTCTTTGAGTTCCTCAGTGAAGTCTTCAGGCTGGAGAACCAGCAGGAACACATGAGGTCCAGGACCAGAGAGGTTCTTACAGGTTTCTACATGTCTTCTTAGTTTGTCTTCAGAGATGTTGGGGTGCAGCAGATCTGGAGTGTTGATCAGAACTATTTCTTTCTCTTTCCACCATCCTCTTCCTCTCACACAGTGATCTGGTTCTTCCTCAGTGAACACAGTCTCTCCCAGTATGAAGTTCCCCACTGAACTCCTCTCAGACCAGCTGTTCCCCAGCAGAACAACCCTCAGCTCAGACACTGAGGAGGAAACACTGAGGAGGAAACACAGGAAGTGAAAACTGAACCGGACTAACAAGCCTTATTTAAGGTCTTATTTAAGGTGGACTTTTTAAAAATGGATTATCAACCATTTTCACTTGAAACTTGTGATTTATTACAAACAGTAACTCTAGATGTTAATGAACAGAAGAATATTTCTGACACGGTTCAGTTTAACTTACTGTTTGGTGGCAACCATTCCATGCTGCTGCTGCGCTTCATAGGATTCTCTTCTGTCTCTGTAGAGATACACATTGTTTCATTCACATGTAATCTGTAATAATCTGCTGATTGTGGAACAACCCTGAGCTCAGACACTGAGGAGAAAACACTGAGTTAGAAATACAATAAAACTAGATTCATAACCAAAGTCACAGCTTTTTAAATGTGGACTTGTCATCTTGGAACTTGCACACTCACCAGTGAGCTTGCAAATATTAAATAAACTGGGACACTGTAACTACATGTTAATAAACAGAACAATAGTTCTGACTCAGATCAGTTTAACTCACTTAAAGGTGGCAGGAAGTCAAAGCTGCTGCTCCGCTTCACAGGCTGCAGATCATCTGACTCTGAAGAAAACACAACATTGATTCATTCACATGTCTTCAATAAAAAGATGTTTGTCGTAGTTTATTGTCATGTTGTACAGAATCAGTGTTTTATTCAATATTCATTGTATGATATTTCATAATGAATGAACTTTGAGCTCCAGCTACTGATAACATCTTGAATGTTTGATTTATCTCTGTGAACAACAAGTCCAAAGGTATGTTACTATGTAAACAATGGTTGTCCAGACTGATGAAGTCTGACTGAGCTCACCGGCTGCTGCAGTCGCCATGTCGTCACTCTGCTGGAAACCTCACACACCAAACCAGAGAACCAGAGAACCTGGAGAGGAGCATGATGTGTTCAGTTGTTGTTTGTTAACTTGAGTTAAATCAGTAAAACTTCCAACACACACACACACACACACACACAAACACACACACACACACACACACACACACACACACACACACACACACACACACACACACACACACAGATCGGCGGTTCCATCCCCAGTAACCTCTGCTAGCCCATGTCCATGTGTCCTTGGGCAACACACTTAACCTCCCTCCTGTGTTAGCTTTTTGTTAGCATCCAATACATGTCCAATGACATGTAAAGTAATCTCTGTATTAGCTTTCTGTTAGCATCTCTTGTGTTAGCTTTCTGTTAGCATCTCTTGTGTTCGCTTTCTGTTAGCATCTCTTGTGTTAGCTTTCTGTTAGCATCTCTTGATGCAATAAACACATTCATGTGGTTCTTTTATGCATTTAAAACCTAAAACGGGTCGGTGCCGGCCCGAACACAAGAGGAAGGTTAAACCTGTTATGTTTAGCGCATTATATTTGGCGCATAATGTGATTAATCGCAGAATAAAATCTCAATTTTCCACTTTGCCCAGCCCTGAAGGAATGGATGCACTGGAACGACCGTCACGATCAACTGAACCTCTGACGTCATGTTTGTTCATCAGAGCAACAGGTTGCTCCTCAGACTCTACAGGAGACCGATCTGGGACGTCCCACAAGACCCCGTCTGTCTCATCAGCAGCATGCTGACGTTGTGTAGCACACATACAAACACACAGGGGGCCACACAAGATATTGAGAAGCATTCTGAGTTGCAGAAATTGCATTTTTGGCCAAAAGGACGAGCCTGCCACATCATCTTTTCACTTAGATTTGGGGGTGTTTATAGATTTGGGGGTGTTTCTTTCCACCAAAAGATTCATATGTCGTCCTTTCATTCCGACACATTAAACATCCGTATCAGTGCATCCAGCATGTTGTTTCCCACAGAGCTTCTTTACAATGCACCAAACCTCTAAAACACTTTCAATAACAATTTCAGCGTCGCCCCTCACCTGAGCTGGTTGCTGCTGCTGCTGCTGCTGCTTTGCTGCTGCTGCTGCTGTTGTTGTTGTTGATCGTTGTTGGTCTCCTATCGTGGGTTCTTTTCTTTTCTGTCCAGGCGTTTTTTTTTGTAACAAACATGAATTCTGTTCCAGCGACTCACCTGAACATCAACAACAATCAGATTGTTCTCATCAATCTGAGAACGTGGACTTCTTTACGCTGACACGGTTTATTCTCCGGTTGCTTCTACTCCCCCGTGAGCTCCTCTGCACACTGACGCCTCACCTGAGGGAACCTTTGATCCCTGCAGCCTCACTTGACCGTTCATCAGCATTAATGTTTAACCAGCAGCTACTGAGCTTTAGGCGGTGAGCTGAGAACCACAGCGCCTCCTGGAGGGATTCATCTGAAGTTTTTTTATTCCTTCATGCCTGTGTTCCTGGTCCGTGTTGAGCTGGTAGACATTTAAATATTTAGTGGGAGCACACTTTTTGGGAGCACAGTTTTCAAGAGTGCAGTTTTTTTTGAGAGCGCAATTTTTTTTTGAGAGTGTTTTTTTTTTAGTGCGCAACATTTTTGGTAGTGAAGTTTTTTTTGGAAAGCACTTTTTTGACAGGGCAGTTTTTTTGCGCAATTTTTTTTGGGAGCGAATTTTTTTTTTGGGAGCCAAAAATAATTTACAAAATTTGGGAGCGCAGTTTTTTTTGGGTACGCAAAAAAAAAGCACAAGTGTTTTTGAGAGCGCTTTTTTGGTAGCAAAGTTTTTTTTGAGAGCACTTTTTTTTTGATAGGGCATTTTTTTTAGCGCAATCTTTTTTGGGAGCAAAATTTTTTTGGGGGAATGCAAAAAAATTTGGGAGCGCAGTTTTTTTTGGGAATGCAAAAAAAAGCATAATTTGTTTTTGAGAGCGCAACTTTTTTGGTAACAAAGTTTTTTTTGAGACCGCAGTTTTTTGTGAACGCAGTTTTCTTTGGCAGCAAAAAACATTTTTGAGAGCCCATTTTTTTTAAAGCGCAATTTTTTTTGAGAGCACAATTTTTTTGGTAGCGGAGGTTTTTTTGGGAACACAAAAAAAAAGAAAAAATTGGAAGCACAGTTTTTTTGAGAGCGCAATTTTTTTGGGAGTGAAGTTTTTTTTTGGGAACGCAAAATAAACACAATTTTTTCTGAGAGTGCTTTTTTTTAGAGCGCAACTTTTTTGGTAGTGAAGTGTTTTTTGAGAGCACTTTTTTTGATAGGGCAGGCTTTTTTTGCGCAATCTTTTTTGGGAGCGAATTTTTTTTTTGGGAACGGAAAAAAATGTTAAAAATTTGGGAGTGCAGTTTTTTTTGGGAACGCAGAAAAACATTTTTTTTGAGAGCGCAACTTTTTTGGTAGCAAAGTTTTTTTTGATAGCACTTTTTTGAGACCGCAGTTTTTTTCAGTTTTGTTTGGCAACGAAAAACATTTTTGAGAGCCCTTTTTTTTTAAGAGCGCAAATTTTTTGGGAGCAATTTTTTTTTTAGCCAACGCTGTTTTTTTGAGAGTGTTTTTTTTTGGAGAGAGCAAATTTTTTTGAGAGCCCGATTTTTTTGGTAGCAAAGGGGTTTTTTTAGGAACAAAAAAAAGAAAAAAAATTGGAAGCAGAATTTTTTTTTGAGAGTGCAATTTTTTTAGAGCGCAACTTTTTTGGTAGTAAAGTTTTTTTGAGAGCACTTTTTTTTGAGAGGGCAGTTTTTTTGCGCAATCTTTTTTGGGAGCAATTTTTTTTTGGGAACGGAAAAAAGATTGAAAAATTTTTTGGTTTTTTTGAGAGCACTTTTTTGAGCCTGCAGTTTTTTTGAGAACGCAGTTTTCTTTGGCAGCGAAAAACGAGCCCTTTTTTTTAGAGCGCAATTTTTTTGGGAGCACAATTTTTTTGGTAGCGGAGGTTTTTTTGGGAACGCAAAAAAAAATAATTGAAAGCACAGTTTTTTTGAGAGCGCAATTTTTTTGGGAGTGAAGTTTTTTTTTGGGAACGCAAAATAAACACAATTGTTTTTGAGAGTGCAATTTTTTAGAGCGCAACGAGATCGGGTTAATTTAGGACACATTGTTCTCCTTCTCCCAGGGCGTTAAACATCTGGATACCCGGTTGCACAAAATTTCTTTATTTAGGTATATCCTCGTTTGTGAGAACACACTTGTACACAAAAAAAGATCTCACACTCTTTTAGGCTAAACTCTTTTACACTGAGTTTATGTTAATTTCAGTTTCACAACAACTTAACCATGACGGATAAACATGATACATAATGTGATATACGTTCCAAAGCATGCAGGAATTTCCCATAGAAGCACAACTTATTTAAATACTTTGTTAAATATGGAAAATTAGGTTCAGGTTTACGACAGAAACTTTATACTGTATGTCAACTATCTCAGTTCATTCCCAAAGACCGGGTCAGGACCCACATGTGGGTCGCAGGATATTTAAATATGGCGTCAAAAACATTTACTGAATTTCTTTCACTGTCTTTTATCCAACAGTTATATCTGCAGTACACCTTTGAGCCAAATAAGGGAACCTAAATGTTTTTATTGTTCTGTTAATTCTAGTCTTTATTGATTAACTTGCCTTGCCTAACAGGGAAATCAGGAGGAGGCTGTTTTATTTCAAAATAAAAGCCTCGCAGAGTAACTGCATCCCATCAGGAAACTTATGAGGCTTCCCTCCCACCCGATTTTCTTTCTTAACAAGTACTTCTGGTTTTTAAATGTTTTATTCAGGCACATTAATCATTTCTGTCTAACTACTGATATGTTTATTCCACTTAATTACTTATATAATGTGATGTGGAAAAGACAGTGAAACTGGTCGGATTTGGGTCATGATGGTTTGTCATTTTAAAAAAGGGAAACACTAAACAGCCTTATGAACTCCTGACGGGACAAGCCTTGGCATCAGGAATAGGTTGACAGCGCTCCACAAAAGCTTTAGCATCTCGATTATCGACGCCGTGATAAGTCCCAGTGATGGACGTCGATGAAGTCTTCCCGTTTCTGTATCGGCGAGTCAGGCGTGCAGTGAACGGGATATCGGTCTTGTACTTCTGCATCACCGTTCGGACTTTGCAGTAATGGTTTGGTGGGACTGTGACATCCAGACGAATAGAGTGAGAGGACTCCTCTGTCTTGGTTTGTCCTCCTGAGAATGTGAACGTCACGTCACTGCTGACCTCAACAGTTCCAGACGCGATAAGGGGGATTCCTCCTGTGAAGGTAGTGCTGACTCCAATCCTGATGGAACCGCTGATGTCCCACCTGCTCTCTCTCTGAGATCTCATTGAGACAGTGGGAGTTTTCACAACTGGACTGCACTCATTGTTGTCGACGGTAGTGGTGAACATGGAGTCCGGAGGATACTTAAAGACACTCGTAGGAGTGTTGTATTTGAAGTTGGAGATTTCCTCGCTGATTACATCTTTTCTGAAGGTCAGGACCATGCAGGGCTTGTAAAAAATTGCAAAACCTTTCCAGGAAAGGAAGGAACCCTTGCACCTAGTATGTAAATTCAAAATACCGTATTTATTCCTTCCAACATATATGTTCACATTGGAACAAGTTTTGACCGAATCTCCGGGTACTGACCGACGAGAGCCGACCTTCCACTCCAGTGACTCAAAGTTGTCTTTGTTCACCAAGATCTCAAACTGGGAGGCACTTTTTTTTTTCTTACCGCAGCGGTAGTGGCAGTAATTACCCTTGCTGGGGGTGTAGAAACCAGCCTGACATGAGTGCTTGCAGACGTAGTCGATGCGATCCTTATTGCTGTTGTAAATCCAAACAGCTCCATCGGGGAGAAAACCACTCCATGTGACCCATTTCAGGCTTTGGCTGCCATCAACCAAGGTGGACTCTTCAGTCTGTCTCTTTTGTGTCGACATACGAGAAGACAGAAGGAATTGATGAGTTACCATCGTTGTGTTGGAGGTGATGGAAGACGTCCTGTCTTTTGGTGCTAGTTCCAGTATGGAGACTGGGGAAAAAGAGAGAGAATGCAGCTTTAACACATGAAGCATAGACTTCTATACAACCAGAGGAGTCACCCCCTGGTGGTCAGGAGAGAAAATGCAGCTTCAACACATGAAGCATATACTTCTATACAACCAGAGGAGTTGCCTCCTGGTGGTCAGTAGAGAGAATGCAGCTTCAATACATGAAGCATAGTCTTCTATACAACCAGAGGAGTTGCCTCCTGGTGGTCAGGAGAGAGAATGCAGCTTCAACACATGAAGCATAGACTTCTATACAACCAGAGGAGTCACCCCCTGGTGGTCAGGAGAGAGAATGCAGCTTCAACACATGAAGCATAGACTTCTATACAACCAGAGGAGTCACCCCCTGGTGGTCAGGAGAGAGAATGCAGCTTTAACACATGAAGCATAGACTTCTATACAACCAGAGGAGTCGCCCCCTGGTGGTCAGGAGAGAGAATGCAGCTTTAACACATGAAGCATAGACTTCTATACAACCAGATGAGTTGTCTCCTGGTGGTCAGGAGAGAGAATGCAGCTTCAACACATGAAGCATAGACTTGTATACAACCAGATGAGTTGTCTCCTGGTGGTCAGGAGAGAGAATGCAGCTTCAACACATGAAGCATAGACTTCTATACAACCAGATGAGTTGTCTCCTGGTGGTCAGTAGAGAGAATGCAGCTTCAATACATGAAGCATAGTCTTCTATACAACCAGAGGAGTTGCCTCCTGGTGGTCAGGAGAGAGAATGCAGCTTCAACACATGAAGCATAGACTTCTATACAACCAGAGGAGTCACCCCCTGGTGGTCAGGAGAGAGAATGCAGCTTCAACACATGAAGCATAGACTTCTATACAACCAGAGGAGTCACCCCCTGGTGGTCAGGAGAGAGAATGCAGCTTTAACACATGAAGCATAGACTTCTATACAACCAGAGGAGTCGCCCCCTGGTGGTCAGGAGAGAGAATGCAGCTTCAACACATGAAGCATAGACTTCTATACAACCAGATGAGTTGTCTCCTGGTGGTCAGGCGAGAGAATGCAGCTTCAACACATGAAGCATAGACTTCTATACAACCAGATGAGTTGTCTCCTGGTGGTCAGGAGAGAGAATGCAGCTTCAACACATGAAGCATAGACTTCTATACAACCAGAGGAGTTGCCTCCTGGTGGTCAGGAGAGAGAATGCAGCTTCAACACATGAAGCATAGACTTCTATACAACCAGAGGAGTTGCCTCCTGGTGGTCAGGAGAGAGAATGCAGCTTCAACACATGAAGCATAGACTTCTATACAACCAGAGGAGTCACCCCCTGGTGGTCAGGAGAGAGAATGCAGCTTTAACACATGAAGCATAGACTTCTATACAACCAGAGGAGTCGCCCCCTGGTGGTCAGGAGAGAGAATGCAGCTTTAACACATGAAGCATAGACTTCTATACAACCAGATGAGTTGTCTCCTGGTGGTCAGGAGAGAGAATGCAGCTTCAACACATGAAGCATAGACTTCTATACAACCAGATGAGTTGTCTCCTGGTGGTCAGGAGAGAGAATGCAGCTTCAACACATGAAGCATAGACTTCTATACAACCAGATGAGTTGTCTCCTGGTGGTCAGTAGAGAGAATGCAGCTTCAATACATGAAGCATAGTCTTCTATACAACCAGAGGAGTTGCCTCCTGGTGGTCAGGAGAGAGAATGCAGCTTCAACACATGAAGCATAGACTTCTATACAACCAGAGGAGTCACCCCCTGGTGGTCAGGAGAGAGAATGCAGCTTCAACACATGAAGCATAGACTTCTATACAACCAGAGGAGTCACCCCCTGGTGGTCAGGAGAGAGAATGCAGCTTTAACACATGAAGCATAGACTTCTATACAACCAGAGGAGTCGCCCCCTGGTGGTCAGGAGAGAGAATGCAGCTTCAACACATGAAGCATAGACTTCTATACAACCAGATGAGTTGTCTCCTGGTGGTCAGGAGAGAGAATGCAGCTTCAACACATGAAGCATAGACTTCTATACAACCAGATGAGTTGTCTCCTGGTGGTCAGGAGAGAGAATGCAGCTTCAACACATGAAGCATAGACTTCTATACAACCAGAGGAGTTGCCTCCTGGTGGTCAGGAGAGAGAATGCAGCTTCAACACATGAAGCATAGACTTCTATACAACCAGAGGAGTTGCCTCCTGGTGGTCAGGAGAGAGAATGCAGCTTCAACACATGAAGCATAGACTTCACTCTTCAGAGCTGCCTGGTAACAGATGGTTAACGGCGTCTCAGTGGAAGTAACTAGTCAACAGTAATTTGTGTCATCAGTCTGATGTCATGAGTTTGAGCATTTTTAAGTCGTCTTTTTCATCACATTTGAAGGAAATATGTCATCATAGAGCTAAAAGACTTGTTTAGTAGGCTTTCCCAGTCTAGATATATTCAATAAGTAATGAACAGGTATACTTTTGTTCTTGAGGAAGAAACTTTAAAGAAATACCATTGTTGAGCTGTGAGCTGTCCTGAAGAGTGGCTGCAGACAGAGCCGGCAGGACGAGCAGGAACAACACTGACGGCTTCATCTGGAGACAAAGGGAAAAATCATTATTACATATTTATCACACCATCAGATCCTTTAAAAATAGCCATGCAGTATTTTATCAGCTGTTCTCCACACACTTTCTGCAGACAAGTAAAGTTTCTTGTTTGCATAGTTGTGATGTGCTGCTTGTCTGTACTTGGATGTGATGTCTGTGAACTGTAATCTGAGATGTTTTGTCTTGTTTGCCTCACCTTTCCTTCACCTGCCAACAAGACCTTAAAAAACTGAACTGATCCTATCTGCTGGCTTTTAAAACATAGTGTCTTTGTGTTAAAAATTGGATCTGACTTTTTGTGTTAAAGCTGCATTCTCTCTCCTGAACACCAGGGGTTGTATAGAAGTCTATAGAAAATAACTTCTCTCTTGGCTTATTCCCTCAGTAAACATTGTAAACATCGAGAGTCAAACAGGCCATAAAGAATTGGATGCTTTGACAGGTCGACACCAGAGACTATTTAAGATGGCGACGGACAAAATCCCAAACTCATGTCTTCAAAACCGGAGTCCACAAACCAATGAGATTACATCATAACAACTTATTCCACTTCTTATATACTCTATGTTTATGGATGTCAAAAGAAAATATCTGAAACCCTAAACGGTCCTGTCGTTGTAGTTCCTGGACTCTAGGAGCCCAAATTTACATCCCGGAGGTTTTAGACAACAGAATTAAGAACAGACTGTTCAGACTTGTTGCTTTTGAGCCTCCTCCTATTTCTCATAGTAGAAACGCTGCATACCGTATGAGCAAAAAGGAAGAAATGCATCATGTGATATTCAATTCAATATTTGGTGAAGCCCAAAATCACAAATACAAATTTGTCTCAGAGGGCTTTACAATCTGTACACATACGACATCCCTGACCTCACATCGGATCAGGAAAAACTCTCCCAAATAAAGTTAGTAAAAACCCTTTCACAGGGAAAAAAGGGGAAGAAACCTGAGGGAGAGCAACAGAGAAGGATCCCTCTCCAGGATGGACAGAAGCAATAGAAGGGAGACGCTCCCAGCTTTCAGCGTTAGCTTGATTCCTGAAGGATCTAGTTATCACTAAAACATTTTGTCTCCGTTTGAGCGTTGATGATTCCTCAGGAGACCAGAGTTTCTGTCTAGGAAGTGTTGATCGTCGTGCACCCAGATGCACGACTCAGACAAGTTCATGTTTACTTACTTTGTCTAAAAGCGTCGGGCTGAGGGGCAAAAGTCCGATGGGCAGTCGGCGGATCGTGCAGACGACTTCAACCAGGCTGAAGAGTCTGAGAACTATTACCTGCTTCTGAGATGTTTTCTCTGTGAAGACGAGCCCGCCTCTTGATGCCTATCAGCACTCTCCAGAATGGTGCTTGCTGTCGTCTGATAAGGTTAGTTTTATTTATTTCAAATGTTAAGGTTGAGCTATGTTGGATCTGTGTTCACCTCTCAGGTGGTTTCCCCAAAACAGATGTTCTCACGAGTTACAAAAGAAGTCTTTCACTTAGTTACAGAGAATGTCGTCGGCCCTTTCCATCGCAGCCATTGAGACACAGGTGTGATTGATGAACGTGTTTAATAAAACCTAGTTTGGGAACAAAGACCACGCCCTGAACGCAGCTAATGACCGCTTTTTCCTGCATGGGTGTTTTGGGAGGCGTTCAAGGTCCCGCAAGAAAAGAAAATGTGGGCATTTCTAGCGTCAGCGGATCTGTTACTGCGGTTCAAAAAATGTGCTACTTGACATATTTTGAGTGTCATTTTAAAAGGGCCGACAGTCTCATTTGGATGACTTTGGATGACTTTGGATGACTTTAGATGACTTTGGATGACTTTAGATGACTTTAGATGACTTTGGATGACTTTAGATGACTTTGGATGACTTTGGATGACTTTAGATGACTTTAGATGACTTTGGATGTCTTTGGATGACTTTGGATGACTTTGGATGACTTTAGATGACTTTGGATGACTTTGGATGACTTTAGATGACTTTGGATGACTTTAGATGACTTTGGATGACTTTGGATGACTTTGGATGACTTTAGATGACTTTGGATGACTTTGGATGACTTTAGATGACTTTGGATGTCTTTGGATGACTTTAGATGACTTTAGATGACTTTAGATGACTTTGGATGACTTTAGATGACTTTAGATGACTTTGGATGTCTTTGGATGACTTTAGATGACTTTAGATGACTTTAGATGGCTCCCAAAGGCACGATTAAAGGAAAGGGTCTAAAATCTGACTTTGTATCGGGGAGATATGATGCATTTTGTGTAAAGTTATCTTCCATAAGGGAATATTGTACGTTATGTTTTTTCTTTACACTTATAAACATAATCTCATCAGGATTACTGTATTATCACTTTAAATTATTCAAATAGTCTTTGTGGTTGAGGAGTTAACACAGTTTTAGGACGAGTACCTTCCAGTTGTTCCCAATTGTTTTGTTGGAGAAGAACCAGCAGAGGGCAGCAGAGGCCGTGCACGAGGGCTTGAACGTAACATGCTGGATTCTGTCTTTTCCTACAATAAATCCTTTATAAATGTTTGGACAGAGTGTATTCATATTGTTTTCTTTAACTATCACATGGTGTATTATTTAAAATTTAAATACCTAAATAAATATTAATGAATGATTCAATCAGTGGTCAAACTAACAATGAACAATCACATAAACAACACAATTCATTTCAGATTTTATGATTTGATTCATTTCAGCAATTTTATCAGTCATGCACATGTCGGCCATGTTGCAGTTATAATGCAACGCAAATAAAAGCATGCGCGTGTCGGCCATGTTGGAGGGACACATTGAGGACGCGCTGTTGGTCCACTGAAATGGTTTCTCTCTGCAGCTGCACTGCAGCTCTCAATGGCACTTAACCAGAGATGAATAAAACATAAACTCCCATCTTTCTCTCTTTCCATCTATCTATATCTGCCCATATCTTTGTGTCTCACACACACACACACACACACACACACACACACACACACACACACACACACACACACACACACACACACACAGGAAACACCTTTCAGCACAATGACCCTCTCTCTACCAACTCGCTCCTCTTCCTGATAATTTACTCAAGTACAAAGTCAGATACTTGTACTTCACTGACCAGAGTACTTGTTGGATGATCTTATTGACTAACTGCAAACACTTCACTGTCAATACTTTTACTTTACCTTAAGTACATTGAGCTGAAAAAATACTTTGAATGAGGGACGTTTACTTGTAGTGGAGGTATTTTCAGTGTGGTACTAGTATTTTTACTGCAGTAAACGATTAAAGTACTTCTACAAATCAATCACTGACATCGGCCACAGAGATCTCAGATGCAACTTCAAACACCAATAAATCAGATTAGTCAGAAGGTCAAAAGGTCAGAAGGTCAAAACGCTCCGTGTCTGCAGAGCACATCCTGCAGACGGCGTCCAATAGGAGGAGTTTCAGGCGGGCAGCACTTTGCTGTGTCCTTGAAGGTCCTGCCGGGCTTCATTTCGGCTGAGTGAGCGGTTCTGTTTCAGGATGGATGGAAGGGAGATGGGGAGATGGTTGGATGATGGGCGATGGATGATCAATGGTTGTGTATAGGTGGAGGGGTGGATGGCCAACCAACAATATTCAAAGAAATTGCTGCAGTTCCTTTCACTGAAGCCTTTGAGCACTTTAGTTCATGTCCTGGTGCAATATCCACTATGTTTAAGTACTTTTATACACGTTTTATTCAATCTGTGTATTTAATATTATTTTTTACTGTTTTATTTATATTGCTTGATTCTTGTTATGTTATTTACTTGTGAGCAGTGCTGCTGTAATTCTGTAATTTCCCCCCTGCGGGACTAATAAAGGATTATTTTATCTTATCTTACATCATTCTGAGGCGGTGAGCGAGGAAGTCGTGCACGGAAACGTCAGATAATCTGCGCTGTGACCCCGTTGTGTGCATACCGTACCAAACAAACCAAGACATTTGTGTCTTTATCTTTCTCTTCCAGTGGCGCAACACAACGAGTCCTCTCCTGTGTGACGAGAGCGCAGCCGCATCGCTTCTATGCAGCCGAGGTGCGGATTGCATTTGTGCCGGCGGCCGCACGCCCGGCTGAGCACACGGCCGGCGAGCGCTCGTTGTGCGTATCGCAGGAGCGAAGCTGCCGTGTTCGCCATGAAAGATGCATGCGCATTATCTCGGAGCGCATTTGCATCCCGGAGCCTCATCTCACCTGGCATCTCACGGCAGCGCGCCGGCAGCGGCCTCTCTGTGCGGCTGCGTGTAAGCACGCGGCGACGGAGACTGGAGGGTCACGGGAACTCTCCTCTGAGCAACCGGCGAGTCCATTAGGGGCCATTAGTGCTGCCAGAGGGATGGAAAGATGCACCTTTCCTAACTTTAACTTTCTGTTCAGCTCTGGGCCGGTTAATCCCACATCGCCCTCGACGTTCAACTTCACATACGACTCCTCTGGTTGTATAGAAGTCTATGCTTCATGTGTTAAAGCTGCATTCTCTCTCCTGACCACCAGGGGGCGACTCCTCTGGTTGTATAGAAGTCTATGCTTCATGTGTTAAAGCTGCATTCTCTCTCCTGACCACCAGGGGGCGACTCCTCTGGTTGTATAGAAGTCTATGCTTCATGTGTTGAAGCTGCATTCTCTCTCCTGACCACCAGGGGGCGACTCCTCTGGTTGTATAGAAGTCTCTGCTTCATGTGTTAAAGCTGCATTCTCTCTCCTGACCACCAGGGGGCGACTCCTCTGGTTGTATAGAAGTCTCTGCTTCATGTGTTAAAGCTGCATTCTCTCTCCTGACCACCAGTGGGCGACTCCTCTGGTTGTATAGAAGTCTATGCTTCATGTGTTAAAGCTGCATTCTCTCTCCTGACCACCAGGGGAAGACTCCTCTGGTTGTATAGAAGTCTATGCTTCATGTGTTAAAGCTACAAAGTGATTGACAGGTCGACACCAGAGATGTGTTTCTTTCACAAAACCGTCCAAAGAGTTATTTGAAAGTAATTATCTTTAATAAAATCATAATTTGGGGACTTTTGTGCTTTAAACATTTCAACAGAAAGCGTCCTTTAATCCAGACGCTCCACCGGACGACGCCTGGCTTCATTGTAATCTTCGTGTCTCTTGTTGTCTCCTTGTGTCGTCTCCTTGTGTCCTTTCCTTTGCTCCTCTCCCGTGCGTCTCCTCTCATGAAGGTAACGCCAACCCGCTGTCGCCCTCTGGGTCTCGATCTGCCAACCCGCTCCCCGGCCGCGCCCTCTGACTCATCCTCACACCGATGTCTCTGTCACTGTTTATGCTAATGACCTGAACAACATGCTAATGAAGCACCGTTGAATATTCATGAGCCTGTTGGAAGACATTGGGGATGACGGCCGGGGGGAGCGAGGACTCGACGTCATGGGAGGAAACAAGGCGGGGCTAAACTTTACGACGGCTCTGCAGAAACTTTCCCTCACCAGGTGGCCCGGGGGCAGATAAATGAGGTTGCAGGTTTGATTCCCTGAGAGAGTTAGCACCGAGACGCGTTCCCTCCGTTTAAGACGTCAACTCAAGACTGAAATTTAAATTTTATTTGAATATATTTTGATGAGAAGTATATTTCATGAGGTGAAATATACCCGACGTTAGTGATGATGTCACTATTTGTAACGTTCTACGAGAAATGTGTTTCAAATACCTGTTTAAACAAATAAAAGTGTGAAGCGTGAAGGGTAAATGTGGAGAGAAAAGAGCCAAAGATGGGCGGAGGATGGAGGTGGAGGCGGGTGGAGGCGGGTGGAGGCGGGTCAGGTGCTCTCGGCTCCAATAAAAGCCTCTTGGAACAGAACAGACGCTCTGCTCGCTTCAGTGGAGACGAGCCAGAATATTCTGTGAAAAAGGCTTTTTCCTCTTCCTGAAAGTGGGGTCAGAGCGTCGGAGAGAGGACCAAACCATCAAATAGAGATCTTTGTGATTCATAATTCATACCGCTGTTGCCACAGCGGGGGGGATGATACGTGTTGTTCTGGCCTGAACGCCGAGGATTACACGACATGTTTCTGTGATACCGCCAGGAAAAAAGAAAGAAAACCGACAGCTGAAAACTGCAGATCACTGGCATTGAAATTAAATGTTTAAATATG
Source organism: Clinocottus analis (assembly GCF_023055335.1). Taxonomy (NCBI): domain Eukaryota; kingdom Metazoa; phylum Chordata; class Actinopteri; order Perciformes; family Cottidae; genus Clinocottus; species Clinocottus analis. Next base: position 1,247,752 of record NW_027176098.1, read on the forward strand.
CAAATGAGGCAGTCAGACATTGTTTCATGTCGTTTTCACAGAAGGGATTCATGATATCCGCTTGTCTCACTTTATAAATCATGAAACAAAAGTGTTCTTTTAGAAACCGTGAGCTAAAATCCTCCAGGGCCCATTTTAAGTCCCAGCATGCCCCATTCAGACAGTATTTTGACATAAAATACGTAATATTAGTCAATTTTATAACAGAACGACACAGTTTTCTGACTGAAACTCCTTCCTAACAGGACAAGACTTTGTTTGATTGTGATTTCTGTTGCGGGTTCTGATTCTTTAGGTGCTAATCTTTCCAAAAAGGTGTCTTATTGACGCTCCAGGAGGCTTTTTTGTGGAATCTGGCTCATATCTTTATCTTCAGTAATACCAAAGGAAAGTAGAATAGTGTGTTTCAATATGAACCGATGGCTCAACATTTGACCCCTTGACCTCCTCCAGAGGAGCTCGTGCGTCTTCATGAAATCACATTACACGCCTCGGACCGCCGGAGACAGAAGTCAAACAAAGTGGGAACAGAAGCCGGCGTCTGCAGCCGGGTCCTCTTCCTGTGTTTGGTCTGCAGGCCGGAGCGTCAGGATCCGGCTTCAACGGATCCAGACGGCGACCTCTGCTGCCCGGCCCATGACGCAGGAGAGGCGCGGCGGGTCCGTAACACGAGGACGCCTCCACGTCTTCCATAAACATTGGGGTTTCTGTGGGAGACGGGAAAGGGCGGGGGGCTAATTCGGCGGATCAAGCTAACGCGGTATTCCCCCTTCAAGGAGATCCAGCTCCACCGCCGCACCGAGGGCCTTCACGCCGTCCGGGAGTCTGACCTCTCCGTGAGATGAAAGGATAACACAGCCGGCCTCCCCCGCTGGAATCCCTAGACTAAATACGAGGTGAACAGTCGACACCTGGAGGATCCGAAGAGGAAGTCTCTGCTGACGTCCGAGCGCTCGCAGACGTCTTTGTCCGACCGGGACGTCGGCAGCTTCGCCGACGGCGAGTGTTTCTTTTAGCTCGCGTCACATTCTTCCTCTGTGTGGTTTTCAGCGTAGAATGAAAGCGCTGCTCCTCTGTGGATCCAGAACACAACGACAGCCATACAACAGTTGAAGCTTACTCTGATGGAGCTGACGGAGGGCCGTCGTCCTCACGTCCATTTTCACCTGAAGGTTTGGAGAAGTGGAACGTCAGGAGCCGCTGCTTTGCATTGAAACATGTTTTTCTCAGCGTGTTTCAAGGGTGGAGGACTTGTTGAAGTCAGACTCCCTCTTCCATTCTCTTAAAGGTATACACACATATTATATTCAGATAGTTTTAAAGGAATGCTTCACCCTAAAAGTGACCAGTTGTTCTTCAGATACTCGCCCCAGAACCAAGACTCAAAACATGTAAAAAACACTTCATTTAAATTCCTAAACACACCTGTAGTGGTTTCCTCTGTGACCTCTAGAGATTTCCTCTCTGACCTCTACCTGAATACTCTGTGACCTCTAAGGGTTTCCTCTGTGACCTCTAAGGGTTTCCTCTGTGACCTCTAGGGGTTTCCTCTGTGACCTCTAAGGGTTTCCTCTGTGACCTCTAGGGGTTTCCTCTGTGACCTTTAAGGGTTTCCTCTGTGACCTCTAAGGGTTTCCTCTGTGACCTCTGGGGGTTTCCTCTGTGACCTCTGGGGGTTTCCTCTGTGACCTCTGGGGGTTTCCTCTGTGACCTCTAGGGGTTTCCTCTGTGACCTCTATTCTCACACAGAAAAACATGCATTTGTTTCTCCTTCTCGTGGAGACGTTTCACTGGATGAGAACCATGAACCAGCAGCAGTTGACCTCTCCATCAGGAAGAAGCACTAACTACGAACGCGAAGACTCGACTGGAATAATAAAGACGACTCTGCGGGGACAGGAAGTGGAGCCGTGAGTCAGGAGTGACTGAACGCCAGAAGCTGCAGGACTCACGTCTGAAAACAGTTTTAATGAGACTTTGTGCTTCACGTCTGTGACTCACTGAACAGCTGCTTCCAACGGACGTCTGAAAACATTGTGTTGTTCATGCGTCTCCGTGCGGTTGTATAGAAGCTGTAGCTTCCTGCCACCATGAAGCTGTAGTCGCCGTTTAGACGCTTTAGAAACAGGAAGTGTGGCTTACAGTTGATAAAGTGGGTGTGGCTTACAGGTGAGCTGATAAAGTGGGCGTGGCTTACAGGTGAGCTGATAAAGTGGGCGTGGCTTACAGGTGAGCTGATAAAGTGGGTGTGGCTTACAGGTGGGCTGATGAGGTGGAACCGCATTCTGTCGATGTTCTGACTGAGAGAACGAGCCTCTGGATCCAAAACCACGTTGAGATCAAGATATCTTTAGTTTTTTTTGCATTTTGATGACACGCATCTTGTCGTCAGTATGAATATGGAGCTTCAAGCTGCACTGAAGTTTTCCTTTAATGATGTGGAATATGTTTCATACCTGTTGACTTGTTCGGCCTTTTGGAGCAGAGTGTCTCTGACAGTGAAGGCGTCGTCTGTCGCGTCCTCTGACCTTGTGGAGAAGGTCGTCTGTCAGAGAACCCGTCGGCCCGATGCCGATCAATGCTGAGAGGATGAGTTACACCGAGCGACGCCATTGGACGGGCAGAGGGAGGAGGAGGAGGAGGAGGAGGAAGGGTGATGATACGTGAACCTCAACCTCCACTCTTTGAATTTACATTTTAAATGTAGGTAAACAACTTGTTTTTATTATTTGTGATAAAAATCCATAAAGTCAGATTCTCAACATATCGTACCTCAAAATGACACTTCCTGTAGCTCGGAGCAGCAGCTTCCTGCAGGAGAACCTCCTTCCTCTCCTCTTATTAATATTACACGCTGCTGTCGCTACAATACGCTGGAATCTCAGCTGCTTTTAAATTATTCACTCAGTAAAATCTTTTCTTTAAACTCGTCTTCGCTGCTGAAAGCGAAGCGACGGAGAGACGGAGAGACGGAGAGATGGAGAGACGAAGAGACGAAGAGACGGAGAGACAGAGACTCTCATGGACTCCTTTCACCGACTCCGAGGTTTCTTCTTTCAGCCGATAGAGAAAGTGACGTGAACGTAACCCAGGTCCTCACCTTTAAAGTTGAGGAAAGTTGTTGTGGAGCAGCTTCCTGAAGCTTCTTGCAGCTTCCTGCAGCTTCCTGCAGCTTCCTGTAGCTTCCTGCAGCTTCTTGCAGCTTCCTGCAGCTTCCTGCAGCTTCCTGCAGCTTCCTGTAGCTTCCTGCAGCTTCCTGCAGCTTCCTGTAGCTTCCTGTAGCTTCCTGCATCTTCCTGCATCTTCCTGTAGCTTCCTGCAGCTTCCTGCAGCTTCCTGTAGCTTCCTGCAGCTTCCTGCATCTTCCTGTAGCTTCCTGCAGCTTCCTGCAGCTTCCTGCATCTTCCTGTAGCTTCCTGCAGCTTCCTGTAGCTTCCTGCAGCTTCCTGCAGCTTCCTCTTTTCAGGTGCAGACTTCCTCTCAATGTATTTCCCCCCCAAAATGTTTCATTTCATCTTCTTTGCTGTGGTTATTGGACATAACGCGGCGCTCACGTCGAGCCTTTCGGCCTAAAGACGAATCGATTCAGAAGCATTAATTTCCTTAAACATTAAAAACCTCACATTGAGATTTATTTCATCAGTCAAACTTTTAAAAAATGTAATTAAAAAATATATACATTTTTTTTGTTTTGTAAAATATATATATAAATATATAAATAAATACATATATATTTATATATTTATTTATTTATATATATAAATAAATATATATGTATTTATCTTTCATATACATTTTTTATATCTATATATTTTATTTATTAATATATATGCATATATTAATTATATAAAAAATATATATAATTAATGTATATGCATATATTAATTATGTATATATATATATATATATATATATTATATGATACAAATATATTTAAATATATATAATTAATATATGCATATATATATATATATATATATATATATATATATTAAAAATAAAATATATAGATATACAAAAAAATGTATATGAAACATAAATATATATTTATTTATTTTTGCAGTGCGCGCTGCTGTGACGCGCGCTCACGTGCGCTGGGGTCAGCATGACGTGAACGCGCAGCAGCAGACAGGATGAGACCGGATCCGGTGAGCAGGTCGTTCATCTCCAGTCACGAGCAGCGGACCAGAGCTTTCCCCGCGCGCGCCGCTGCTGTCAGGGCTCGAGGGTTCGAACCCCACCGGAAACCCGAGAGGAGCCGCAGAGGGAAAAGTTCAGAGTTTTGGACCTGAAGAACTCGGACTGCGTGTTTTTAAAACCCGGACTGAGACGACTGATGGTCTGTAAGTAGGAGAGGAAACCAAGAAGGAAACCAAGAAGGAAGCGAAGAAGGAAACCAAGAAGGAAGCGAGGAAGGAAACAGTTGAACGTGGTGTTGTGTTGCGCAGAGGACGCGCGGACACACAACCCGCCTGTGTGGATGTAACACGGGTTCTGGTTCCGGGTTCGCCCCCCCCCCCCCCCTCTGAGCTGGCTAACGTGATGGGTAAGGTGTGTGTGTGTGTGTGTGTGTGTGTGTGTGTGTGTGTGTGTGTGTGTGTGTGTGTGTGTGTGTGTGTGTGTGTGTGTGTCTGCGCGTGAAGCGCGTACTCACGAGCTTAAACCAGTGAAGGACTTTAAAAAGTTAATTTAAAAGGTTTTAGAGTTTAAAGTTTCCTTCACGTGATTTTATTGTTTCATTATTATTTATAATTTATGAAATTAATCACTGAAAGAAACACACAATTCAGAACAGTGTGTGTGTGTGTGTGTGTGTGTGTGTGTGTGTGTGTGTGTGTGTGTGTGTGTAGTTGTTTTAAGTGTTGTTGTGTCTCTTTGTGGTTACTTTGTGTAACTTATTTATTGTTTTGGTGTTCATGGAGCATTTTTGTCTTTGAATATTTTGACCCTTTTTGTAGATTCTTTGTCGTTACGTTGTGTGTCTTGGTAGCTACTTTGTGTCTCTTTGTAGCTTAAGTGTGTCTCTTTGTATTTTTTTGTGTCTTTGTTGTAATTTTGTGTCGCATGGCAGTCATGTTTTGTCTCTTTGTAGTTTCTTTGTAGTTTTCTTTTGTCTCTTTTCACATTTGTTACGAGTGTCTTTGTGTCTTTGTGTCTCTGTGTCTTGTGTCTTTGTGTCTTGTGTTTTGTGTTTTGTGTCTTGTGTCTTTGTGTCTTTGTGTCTCTGTGTCTTGTGCCTTGTGTCTCTGTGTCTCTGTGTCTTTGTGTCTTTGTGTCTTCAGCCTCATATTCTTCCTGCTTGTGTCCGGCTGAAGAGCAGGAACAGAATCCATCAGCAGCGTTTCAGTCTTCAGGAGGAAACGCTTTGAGCTCGTAAAACTTTAAAGCGACATCATTATCTCTCCTCCGTCTTCCTCCACCTTTCATTTCCCTCCTTTCTCTTTTCTTACCGTCTCCTCGCCTCTGTCCTTGTCTCATTTGTCTTCTTCATTTACTCTTCACCTCCTTTCCTGTCTTTTCTCCTCTTCATCATTATTTTTTCCTCTTCCTCTTCCCTTCTCCTTGGTCTTTTTCCATCTCTTTCCCTCTTTCTCTCTATTCTTTCCACCTTCCTCCTCCTCCTCTTCCTCCTCCCTGCAGGCTGTTGATGGAGAGGATTTCGAATGTCAGCCGGGACAGTGGTCATCGCAGGAGGAATTCTGGCTACGTTCATCTTACTGACCATCGTCGCTGTTCTGTGTCTATGTAGGCTGCAGGTGGGACGCTTTGATTTATTCATGATTTACCAAAAAAAAGTGCATTCAGTGATTTTTCCATGAGCCTCCAAATGAATAATAATCCAAGCACGATGAGACCGAAGAGTCCACAGCACTGCTGTGTAGACCTAAGTGCTAATGTGCTAATGCTAAGCATGTTTGATGTTACCCCGTGTGATCAAAGTGTTAGCATGCTAACGTTTGGTGGTTAGCACGAAGCACTAAGACGCTGCTCGTTAGCCGTTTCTTTTCCTACAAAAGTCCAGCAACAAGTGTCGTAACCGCCGAGCTCTCTTCCTGCAGTATTACTGCTGCAAGAGGGAGGAGTCTGAGAAGGGGGAAGAGGAGGAGTCAGAGCTCGCCAGCATGTCTCCGTCTCGGCCCCTGGCTCTGACCGCTCCCCCGACGCCGCCGACGCCACCGCCGCCGCCGCCGCGGCGCTACTGCGACGAACCGGACGACTACCCGCCCACCTTCCTCACCGAGGCCAACGGGCCAGCCAGCTACACGCCGCCGCCGCCGCCGCGCCGCTGCCAGCGCTCGCACGCCTTCTGCCCGTCCTGCGCCCGCTGCTCGCTGCCCTTCTACCTGCAGCACCCGGAGCGGCTGTGCAACGGCGGCCGCAGGATCAGCTACAGGACTGTGCAGCAGCAGGACCTGGAGCTGCCCGCCGACCTGGCCAGCTTCTACCACAAGCTCAACCTGCTGCGCTCCGTCACCATGAAGGAGGTGGTGACCCACAGCGTCAGCACCGACGTCTAGGAGGCACAGGGGCGCCGGCGCACGCCGTCATGCGGCGTGTTGACGGCGTGCGGAGGCACTGCCACTCCCGAGGGCTTCTGGGTAATGCAAGACTTCATCTGGCAGCCGGACTGGAGGTCTGCAGCTGTGCAGCCACTTTGATTCTGACAGATTTGACTTCAGTTTTTGACATAAAAACTGATCATTTGGCGACCAATAGGTCAGATTTTGTCCTTAGAAAAGTAGCGTGTTAGCTACTTAGCTAGTGTGTGTGTGTGTGTGTGTGTGTGTGTGTGTGTGTGTGTGTGTGTGTGTGTGTGTGTGTGTGTGTCAAAGTATACAAGACAATTTACAGTTTGGGGATGTTCTGAAAATTAAACACAGGTTTTGTTTGTTTGACCACAACACGAGACAGACAGGAAGTAAAGGTCCCAAACCAATAAGTCTGGTTTCTTAAATGAGGCTAATGGCTAGCTAGGTAGCTAGCTGACTCTGGAATCTCTTTTAAAACTCTTTTCTCTGGTTTTATTATCAATAAATCCCGTGTCTTGACCAAAAGCACCCCTGCATGTGCCAGCAGTAACAGGTATTGTGTTTGTACTTCATGGCCTTAATGGTCCAAATGTGATAACCATGAAATAGGATCTTTTCAAGCCTGCAGGACTGTAAGTCGGGGGCTCGGAGCTGAGAAACAGCGACAGGAAGTCAGGAAGTATCGGAGCACTTGTTGGTTTGGGTCTTTTCGTGGGATTCATTAGTAAGAAGCTGTAGAATAAATCTCCTCTCAGAGCGTCAGGAGCTTCAGGAGCTATCGGTTCATCTGGAGACTTTTCTTTGTTCTTTGAGCTCCTTTGAGGTTCTCTGCTCCAGTGCAGAACACCACAGTGTATATGTGTACTTTACTGTGTACTGTGTAAAAAAATACTCGACTGACTCGATGACTCCCGGACCAAAAGGCCGAGAGGACGTCCAGATGGACGGCCGGGTCTCTGTGTTGTGTACAGTTTCCTCTTGTTCTGCCCGGTGACCGCTGAGCCAATGCAGAGAATAAACGGAAGCAACTTTTAATCATTTTTTCTCTTATCATCAACTCCCCTGGCCGGTGTCGGAGGGTCAACAACGTATTTATGCACATTAAATATCGTTTTTTGAGAGCATTCATTATGAATTTGCACACACGAGTAAGATTTTCAGGACTGATTCCTGCACCTAAAGTATCAGAGGGCCACGCTGTCGTACTGTCTTTCACATCGACTCTGTTTCTGCCGAGCGCCGTGCTCCACGGACTCGGCTCAAATCAGAATCTACTTTGAATTGTTCACGAGTGTAATCTGGAAGATCCAGAACTCTGACTGAAGTCAGTTCATAATAATTTGTATGTTATTATTACTTGTTTTTTGATTGGGGACATGTTTTTAAAACACATTATCGATGTGGAAATTACTCAATAAATCACCTTCAACTGCTTGACAAGTTGAAAGTCCCCACAAACAATATATTCATATATTTATTGATGTAAATTAAAATCTTGACTGCAGCACTTTGTCTCTTGAGGGAGACGAAGATGGAAGGATTTATTGAGTATCAGCCAATATTGGGATTTAAATTTTAAAAAAAGGAACGTTACACGGAGCTTCTGTTTGTGTTCACTTGTGTAGATTTGTCAGCACGGCATTGTGCGGTCGCTGTGTGGGTGTCTCAGTGTGTGACTTCCTGTTTGTCTGCGGTGCAGAAAACAAACCAAAGGGCTTTTCCTGCAGCGTTCAACGATCTGATGACCGGGACCCTGGAAGCCGTTAGCTTCCCGTTGAGGGCGCCGCGCCGCCGGGACGCCGCCGGCGCTTCAAAGTGATCGTTGAGCTTTGGTGGCACAGCAGAGTGTTTGGTACTTCACACCAGTAGAGAAACAGCTGGAGCTGCACATCATCATCGCAGCGTGAACATTCAGACGGATCAAAGCAAAGCCAGTGTTCACTGTAACCGGAGGGCAACATGTGTGATGACGCTGCTAAAACAATAAAACGCTCTTCCTTCAGGTCGCCGCCCCTCGGGAAACGAGTCTGTGTGTTTTATTTGTGATGTCATGTGTGAAGTTGTCCTTGTGGGTTTCTCGTGAGAGTGAAAGTGTAACACTTCTCTTATCACACACAGTGTGAGTCTGGGTTAAAGTGCAGAACCTGCAGAGCTTTAAAACCCTTCGTTTGGATGAAGGTGAGAAATAGAAGAAAGTTCACTGAGGATGAGTCCAACCAACACAGGACTTTCATCCAGGTGACCTGAGTCTGAGTCTGAGTGAGGCTGAAGGCAAACTTTTACTTTACGTTACCTTGTTACGTTACCTTGTTGTGCTACATTGCTACATTGAGTTGTTACATTACCTTGTTATGCTACATTGCTACATTGAGTTGTTACGTTACCTTGTTATGCTACATTGCTACATTGAGTTATTACGTTACCTTATGCTACATTGCTACATTGAGTTGTTACGTTACCTTGTTGTGCTACATTGCTACATTGAGTTGTTACGTTACCTTGTTATGCTACATTGCTACATTAAGGTGTGACGCTGCTTTGTTACGTTGTTACATTATTTACATTGTTAGATGATGTTGCTGTTATATTGTTGCGTTACGACATTAAGGAGTTGTGTTTAGTTGCTTTATTTAAGTTGCTGCATTACGATGTTTTGTAACTTTGTTATGCAACATTGGTACTTTGAAGTTTTTGTTTGCATTAGTTTAACTGCAGTTAAACACGTGTATGACGGTTGACTTCGAGTCGATAACTTCATTAACGTCATTAGTTTTAATTCATTTGTCCATCATCAGCATACTGTCGCATCGCTCCTCATCGTTAAGCTGCCGGTTCTACACTTCATCTTTAGCTTCTTTAGACGTTTCTTTGGCGAGGACTCAGTTTCCTCTCTGCTGCCTCTCATCAGCTGAGGTTCAGCAGCTGAGCGGCTGGATGCTGACCAGCAGGGGGCGCCAGCCGCTGGCACAGCTGCTTCAGCCTGACGGTTGGTGTTGGTTCTTCCTCCAGGAAGAACCGGACCGGCGAGCAGAGACTTCACTCTGTCCTGATGCTTTATGGTTTCTACACTTGTGAAGTAAAAAGAAGCCTGAAGGAAACTCATATTACAACTTAACCTCACTGGGTGTTAATGATCTTATTTCATGTGTTCATGTTTGTGATTACGATTTGTGAATAAATATCCTCATAAAGTAAATCATATAAATGTTCAGAAACACTACTGTTCAAAAGTATTTTACAGTTATAAATCTGCTTCAACTGACTTTTTTCATTTGTTAACAAGTAGAAACCTGCAAAATCCTCAAATTGACAGAAAAAGGACAAAGAGGCCGATATCTTCATTTGAACTGTTATTTAATTGAAATACAAGTCAGCACCTTCAGGTTTTCCGTCTGTTATCATCAGTACACAATGTCCATACGTAGGTTTTGTACAAAGAGGTATCAGTTATATAAAAACACAATAGTTATGAATGAGACATACGTGTACACGTCTGAACACATCTCAACCGCACTTCAAGTGTCAGGACTCTTCTGTGTTTGTGCACACGGACCGGAGCATAAATAATATCCCGTAAACAGTATCTGTATTAAATATTCTAGTCATGCAGTATATTCGGTTGAGAAATAATTTAAAGGATTTCTTTCAACGAGGGCGAGCTGTTGGGTCCGTCTGAGGATCCCTAACAGCTGATACTCTCTGGCTTCCTGCTTGAGATACAGTATTATGGTAAGAATAATAATCTTCATCACGTTATACTGGAGTCTCGGCGTAATATTGGAGACTGTCAGGAAAAGATTAATCGGGACGAGGAGAAGGATTTATTTCTAATATTCAGCCCAGTCACCATGAAGAAATGATGTCATTTCATATTGCAGCCATTTGGGGAAAATAAAGAAAACGCTAGCGACGTAATGTTGTTACGCTAATTATGTAAGAAAGTTAGCTAACGGCAATTTATTTACGTTGTTCCCTGTTGTGTTGACACGTCACATTGTTTCTTGTTACGTTGTTACTGGTTCTATTGTTACTGGTTCTATTGTTTCTTGTTGTGTTGTTAGAGTGTTACTTGTTGTGTTGACACGTCACATTGTCCTGCTACATTGTTACATTATTATTTGAACACAAATCGTGATTTTTACTTTTCGTACTCCATAAAGTAGTTTTTTGCTTGAACCTAACCAACCGTTTCACAAAGTTGAGCTGTATTTTATTCACCTGGGTGTTTCTACCTGTCGTCCCTGTGCAGGAAACATTTAACATTTCTGTTGAGAAAATGAACACAACATCAGCAACAACAACAACAACACAGTTGTGCATTTCTGGCGGATATGAAACACATTCATGAAGCGGATCTTTGCTTCAGAAACGTCGGCGTTCAACATTCATGATTTGCAGAAACGTACAACAGCAAAACGTTTCACTGGCGACTGGGTTGTAATATCTTCGTCTATTTTGACACTTGACAGAAATCTTCTTCACACAAAAAGTAACTGTTTAAAAATTGGAAAGTTCCCCTCAAGGTAAGAATGTTCAAGTGTATTTGCATGTGAATCCATTCCACAGGAGGAAGCTCTGGACTTCGTCGTTCACAGTAACTGTAGCATCAACGTACTCGTTGGTTTCCTCACGCCGCAGCTGGAGTCGGGTGGAGCGCAGGCGGAGGTGGTGGAGGTGCTGCTGGAGTCCCGGACTAGGAGGTCGGAGGTCGCAGGGCGCGGCAGGAGTGGCAGCAGGCCTTGCTGTAGTACCAGTGGCTGCACAGGTTGACCTTCAGCGCCAGCAGGCAGTTGGTGGAGGGCCGGTCCTGGCAGCTCTCATCTGGGACACGAAAACATTTCAACCTGCAGCCACAACCAGGCGACACGTCTGTGACGCCGAGCGGGATCTTTCTTTATCAACAAGCTTTCATAGCGAAAGCCTGTTTCAGTCTTCAAAACAAGAGACATTTCAGTTCTTTGCTTTGTTCTTGTTGTGTGTTTCTACACTTCAGCAGAAAACAACGTAAACATTTGACTTCATTTTGTATTTTGTTTGCATTCTGACTAGTTGTTGCATGTTTGGTTGTCAGAATCGATGTTCCAACAGCAGACGAGTGATCGTGTTAACGCGTCAGCATCCCACACATTTTGGGCTTTTTGCTGACTGTAAGTTCACTGTGATTATTTCCGTGTCTGCGAGTTAACAGTAAATGATTCTACTTTTCTTTTCTTTACAGTTGATTTGTGGCTGGAATAATCTGTTTGTTTTTCATGTTGGATGAAAAATTAAGGAAATAGTGTGTGTGTGTGTGTGTGTGTGTGTGTGTGTGTGTGTGTGTGTGTGTGTGTGTGTGTGTGTGTGTGCGCGTGTGCGTGTGTGTGTGTGTGTGTGTGTGTCACTGCTTGTACTGCTATCTTTGTGGGGACCATTTTGAGTTGTTGTGAGGACATTTCTTAAAAGTGAGACATTACTGCCGGTCCTCCAAAGGCCTGTTTGAGGGTTAAAACCTGGTTCAGGTGAGGGTTGGGGGGGTCAGGCTTTAGTGGTGATGGTCAAGGAGCTAAAGCATGCATTATGTAAATGAGTGTCCTCATAAAGTACAATGGTAAGCATCCGTGTGTGTGTGTGTGTGTGTGTGTGTGTGTGTGTGTGTGTGTGTGTGTGTGTGTGTGTGTGTGTGTGTGTGTGTGTTCCTGTCTCCCTGGATTCCTGGGGTCCAACAAATTTGTGTGGACCGGAACGATGTCCCCACAAAGTGACCCATCTAAAGGAGTTGTACAGTAAGCTGCAGGCCGAGCGGCAGGCCGAGCGGCAGGTGTTACCTGGCGGCTCGGTGGGGCAGGGCTGCAGAGAGCAGGTCTGCTTGGCCACCGGCCTGGTGAGGGGGTCGCAGCCCCGGACCAGCTCCCTGCCCTGGTAACACTTGACGTCCCTCATCCTCACGCCCACGCCACACGTCTTGGTGCACTGAGGACAGATCACGGCCGGTGATGAGCTGCAGGACGTTGTGGTGGTGAGGTGTGTGTGTGTGTGTGTGTGTGTGAGTGTGTGTGTGTGTGTGTGCTGAGCGGACCTCACCTCAGACCAGGGCGTGGTGTACCATTTGAAGCATGGCCTCTCAAAGCAGGTGTTCTCCTCTTCGGGCTTCTCGCTGCCGCCGCACGCCTCGTCATCAAAGGTCTGGAACTTTCCTCCGCTGATGCCGACACAGAGGACGAGCCGCCGCTTCACGCCGCGACCGCACGTCGTGTTACACTACGAACAAGAGCAGGAGATGTAGACGCTGACGCTGGCTCCACTGCCATGTTATGTACGAAGGTCAGCGACAGGCGGTTATGTATTTACATTGTTACCATGTTACAATGTTACCATGTTACAATGTTACAATGTAACAATGTTACCATGTTACAATGTTACGATGTTACGATGTAACAATGTTACGATGTTACAATGTAACAATGTTACGATGTTACATTGTTACGATGTTACGATGTAACAATGTTACGATGTTACATTGTTACCATGTTACAATGTTACATTGTTACCATGTTACAATGTTACGATGTTACAATGTTGCGATGTTACAATGTTGCGATGTTACAATGTTGCGATGATCAGCAATTTCCATGACTTTTGATCACATTTTCATGACTTTTAACCAAATTTGTATAACTTTTTTTCTTCTTTTTTTAAACCATATTTCATGACTTTTTCTTTTTTTTCTTTTTTTCTTTTTTTTTTACCAAATTTCATGTTGTTTTTTTTTGTTTTGTTTTTTTAACCAAATTTCATGTTTGTTTGTTTTTTAAAACCAAATTTAATGTTTGTTTTTTTTTAACCAAATTTTCATGACTTTTTTTTTCAAAATTTTATTACTTTTTTTAAATCAAATTTCCAAGACTTTATTTTTTTAAACCAAATTTCATGACTTGCAATGTTACGATGTTCCATTGTTGCGATGTCGCGATGTTTCTTTGTTACGATGTTACTTGTGATGTTGACATGTTACTTTGTTACGTTGATGTTACTTATGTATTATTTCTTTTTACGTCGTTATAGCGGTAGACTTTCTCCCATAACTGATGAATAATCAATAACACGTGATAAAAACGGAGTATTGCCGTTGAGATGCAGTACCACTACAATCATAATTCCACAGTAATATAGAGCAGATAAATGTAGCAAGGTGATGAATGAATGTCCACATTTGGAGGTCCTCACCCTCTCCCAGTCTTGGCTCAGCCAGTGTGGAGCACAGTCTCTCTCCCCACAGGGGTGGATGGCCAGCGGCTTCTCCTCCGCCGAGCACTGGTTCTCGGGCACCACGCGGCCCTCCGGCGCCTTGCAGTACACGTGGCGCGTCGTCTTCCCCTGGCCGCACAACCCCGAGCACTGCGACAACGGAGGGGCCAAAGGTCAAAGACCGGACGATTCACGATGCTAACAGAAAGCTAACACAAGAGATGCTCACAGAAAGCTAACACAAGAGATGCTCACAGAAAGCTAACACAAGAGATGCTAACAGAAAGCTAACACAAGAGATGCTCACAGAAAGCTTACACAAGAGATGCAAAAATAAAGCTAACACAAGAGATGCTAACATAAAACTGACACAAAAGACGCTAACAGAAAGCTAACACAAGAGGAAGGTTACAAGGACAGAAACCCCCATGACCCCTTCAAGTGACTGAGGGGTGAAGGCACTCACGGGCCCCCACTCGGACACGGTCCAGAGGCGCTCGCAGGGCGGACCCGTGCAGTTCTTGCTGTTTGGCGGTTTTGCCGGCGGGTCGCACGGTCGGGTCTCGTCGGAGCAGCGGACGTCGCGGGTCACCTGGGCTCTGCGGCCACATTTAGCCGGACACTGGATCACGGAGGGAAGAAGCACAAAGACGCAGACGTCAATACGAGCGTCGCTGAATTTCCACGAGCAAACATTTTGTGAAATTCTGTGGGAGTTTAAAATGGTTTATTTCCAGGCCTGGAAAAGTCCTTGAAAAAAAAAATCAAAAAGTGTAGTGAAAGTGGTGTAAATGTGTTATATTCATGTGTTCATGGCGTTCATTTAGTTTAAATAATGAATCTGCTTTTAAAAGAAAGAGGCTCAACATATCAGCAGCATACATACAGGCATCTATATAAATGTTTATTCTTTTAATAAAACTATTGTCTCTCATTCATTTGAGTCATTGAAGGTTTACTGTATGCTTTGAATCCTCATTGTTAGTTTAAATACTACATTTTATCACTTTTTACTGTTTACACACACATTTCACACAATGTTTGCTCATGGACATTTAGTTAAAAGCCATGAAATTTGAAAAAAAAAAAAGTCATGGAAATTTGGTCAAAAAAAAAAAAGTCATGGAAATTTGGTTTAAAAAAAAAGTCATGGAAATTTGGTTTAAAAAAAAAAGTCATGAAAATTTGGTAAAAAAAAAAAAGTCATGTAAATTTGGTAAAAAAAAAAAAAAAAAAAACGTGGTAATTTGATTAAAAAAAAAAAAAGTCATGAAAATTTGGTAAAAAAAAAAAGTCATTGAAATTTGGTAAAAAAATAATAAAAGTCATGGAAATGTGGTAAAAAAAAAAAAAAGTCATGTAAATTTGGTAAAAAAAAAAAAAAAAAAATCGTGGTAATTTGATTAAAAAAAAAAAAAGTCATGAAAATTTGGTAAAAAAAAAAAGTCATTGAAATTTGGTAAAAAAATAATAAAAGTCATGGAAATGTGGTAAAAAAAAAAAAAGTCATGTAAATTGGTAAATCTGGTTTAAAGTCATGTAAATCTGGTTTAAATGTAAAGATGGGTCAGAGTGTGGATGACCCCTGCGTTAACCATCCGGTGGACGTCCCGTACCTCCGTCCACTCCGCCACCTCCCACTGGGGCCCGCAGGCGGGGCTCTTGCAGGGCCGGCGCTCCATGGGTCTCTCCAGCTCGGCGGTGGAGCAGAGGTCGCTGTAGACGGAGCTGTCCAGGCCCGGCGACAGCATCTTCCAGCAGCGGACCTGACGGAACTGGAAGCCCTCGCCGCACGTCCTGGAGCACTCGCTCCAGCTGCTGGCCTCCCACCTGAAACACCGCAGGCTCAGACCTCCTGAGGACTTCCTGTCTGAAGGACCCCCCCCCCTCTGTCATAACGTTCCCCTGTACCTGGGCAGACATTCCCTCCCGATGCAGAAGTCGTGCACCGCCTCCGGTCGGGTCAGAGCGTCGCAGTACATGTCGTGCACCTCCACGCCGTCGTACCGGATGCACGTGACGAAGGACTTTGAGATTCCTGGATCGTGAGCAAGAAACAAAGAACTGAAGGCAAAACCAGAAAATTTATACAATAGTACAAAAGAAATACAGGAAACTAAAAGCCAGCGCGCTTTAAGGAAAGGAAAGACGTGAAGGAGACATGAAGGAGACATGAAGGAGACATGAAGGAGACGCAAGGAGGCGCGTAGGTGATGTACGTATGTATGTGTGTGTGTGTGTGTGTGTGTGTGTGTGTGTGTGTGTGTGTGTGTGTGTGTGTGTGTGTGTGTGTGTGTGTGTGTGCACCTATAGAGCAGGTCATGCTGCACGGCTCCTGAGAGGAAAGTTTCCAGCGGTACATGTCAGCAACACTCAGCTTCAGGTTCTTCTGGTAGATCCTTTGATTCCCCCTGTCACACACACACACACACACACACACACACACACACACACACACACACACACACACACACACACACACACACACACACACTGTGAATGCAATACTTCCTGTCATGATATTTGAGGATCCACACACCTGACTCATGTCTCTTCATCACATGGAGTTAAAGGCACATTCTCCTCTTCCTCCTCCTCCTCCTCCTCCTGGTCACCTGGTTCTGTTGGAGCGGCTGGAGCTCCTCCCACCGCTCTGCACGGTTTTATTCTGGAAGGAGGCGTCTCCGCTGTCGTTGCGGCGGCGGCCCAGGGTGAACTCCAGCGTGCCGTTAACGCCGAGCAGCCCGTCCCGCTCCGCCTCCGCCTCCGCCTCCGCCGAGTACAGGCTGTCCCCCTCCGCCAGCAGCTGATTGGTGGAGATGTTGACGAGCAGCTCGTCGGGGCCCAGCCGGCCTTCCAGCAGGACCCTCCAGATGAGGTTCTGGGAGTCCGGGCCCGGGTCCAGGGGCCCGGGGGCCGCGGTGCTGTTGCCTTCTGATGGAAATGTCCAGCAACACGTATCATCATAAATGTATCATAAATGTATCTTAAAAGTATCATAAATGTATCTTAAATTTATCCTAAATGTATCTTAAATGTATCTTAAATGTATCTTAAATGTATCATAAATGTATCAGAGGCCTTGTGTGTCCTGACCTGTGAACTTGGCCGCTGCCTCCTGGTGGCAGTCGATGACGGCGGCGTCCTCGTACACCTCGTTGGTCTCTTGGCCCTTCTGGTCGTCGGCGCCTCCCGGCTCCATCCGGCCGTCGGGTGCCGCCTGGTCGTAGACGCTGCCGTTCGGGGCCAGCGGGGCCACGCCCACCTCCACCGAAACCTCTCCGGCCGAGGCGCCGGGCCCGGTGTAGACGGGAGGAGGCGGGACGGGCGGCAGGGAGTCTCGCAGGACGGTGTACTCGTAGGTGATGTACGGCGAGCGGCCGCTCTGGTTCCACACCTGAAGAGAGTCAGGTCACGTCATACTGGGAAGAGGAGGAGCTTAAGCGAGGCCGGTGGGTAGAGCAGGAGGAGCTTAAGCGAGGCAGGCGGGAAAGGAAGCTCGGCCTACCAGGATGTTGATGGCCTGGTCAACGGGCCCTTTGGCGACCACGTACTCGATGCCGGTCTCGTACACGTCCATGGGCCGGCGGTACTTGAACACGGCGCCGGCCGCGTGGAAGTTCTGCGGGCTGTCCAGCTTGTAGGCGCCGTTGAAGAAGAAGTTGCCCGCTTGGTCGGTGACGGCTGCAGAGACGAAGATGAGGCCAAACGAGCGGTTGAGGTTGTGTACATGTACTGTGTGTGTGAGTAGTGTGTGAGCAGGAGAACAGGAAGTACCCACCGAGCACATCGGCAGACTTCTTCCTCTCGATGATCTGGATGTCCCATGATCCTTCAGGGATCTGAGTGATGAAAGAGTAACCTGGACGACAGGAAGAAGGAAGCGGGCGGCGTCACGGTGTGCTTTGTATTTTTAATTTTCATGTTGTTATTTTAACCAAAAAGAGTATTCAGACCTTAATTTAATCAAGTATTTTTACAATAAAATATAAACTTAAATATATGTGTGTGTGTATATATATATATATATATATATATATATATATATATATATATATATATATATATATACGTTTAAATAAATGCATATGCAGTGTATATATGCATATTTTTTATATTTTTTTATATATTGTATTTCGAGACATAAATATACTTATACGCATATAAATAAATATACCTATATATTTTATTTTTTATACATATATATTTTATTTAAAAAAATGTACACATGTAATTGTATAATATATATATAATATATTTACATATATTATTGTTTATACTTATGAATATATATATATACATATATATATACATATTTATTTTATGTATTAATATATTATTTTTTTTAATTTTGTATACGTATATAAACATGTATATTTATTTTCATATGTATAAATATGTGTGTATATGTATGTATTTCTTGTTGTTTGCATCATGTATATATGTGTTCCTGGGCTCACCCAGGCTGGCGGCTCCTCGGCGGAGGTTCCCGGTGACTCTGCTGCAGCTGCTGCCGTCTCCCTGACAGACGCCACATTTATCCAACGTGTTGGAGGAGAACAGAACTCCGTCGCACCCGATTGGCTGAGCGGCAAAGCAGGAAGTGGAAGTAGGGAGGAAAACAATATTTTAAAAAACAAACATCTCCTGTAAATCACAAATGCATTAAATCATCCTCAGAGATAAGACGGCCTCCTTTCTGTCTCTGATCAATATCATTGTATTGTTTTTAATTATTCATGTTTCACTGTCCACCGTCATGTCTTAACGTTTAGGTCTGTGCATCCACATGAGAGGGAACCTCCGCCCCTCCAAGATAGTTCTGATGGAGCGTGACAGTGTTCACCAGACGAGGTAAAAGAAGAAGCCGACTCACCTCACACTTACCGTCCACGCAGACGCCGCGGTAGCTGCCGTACTTGCAGGACGTCCCGTCCCGCGCCGCCACCATCAGCTGCCGCTGGCCGTCGGTGGTGGTGCAGTGGAGGTCGCAGGGGTTACTGGAGATGTGAACGTAGTCGTCTGGAGAGCAACACACAGGTCCTCTTACAACCAGGAACACGGGGACCAGTTCCACCATACCTCCATGGGAACAATGGTTTCCACATAGCCGTGGCATACCCCTCATAGCCAATGGCCCCAATGGCCCCAGTTGGAAACATTGGGGCCATTGGGGCCATTGGGGCTATTTGAATGTTATCTGAATTTTCTCATCTACCAAACCATATATTTCACTTGGATATTACTTATCCAAATACAGTAGTTTTCATAAAACAAGCTATGATTTACAGTTCTATATAGCAATCGCTGAGGGGGGATGTTTTTGTTCAATTAATAATGACTCACTAACACGGTATCTGTTAGCAACAGGCTTTAAAAGCACAGACTTTTAAAAGGCGCTACTGTTTCCACAGCTCATTCCCTCGTCCCCTCCGGTGTGTTCGAGCTGTCAGTACCGGGATACAGAGGTTTCCACTGGTAGTTCTTCCCGTTGTACAGCTGGGAGTTGAAGGACCAGCACTGCTCCTCTCTGAAGCTCCTCCCACTGGCGGGACATTCCTGCAGAGACGGACCGTTAAACGCGAGTCTCTTTCACACTCGTTCAAGTTTTTACAGGACGTTACGCAAATAAATCCTCCTTTTAAGCGTTTATTTGTGCGGGGACGGTTCCCGCCGAGCGCGCACGCTCCCTCCCCCGAGCTCCACGTTCACAGCGGGCCACATGCAGTCACGCCCCCGAGGCCCGCCGGCATCGAACCGCCGGCCTCCTCCCCCTCCTGCCGTCAGCCGGCCAGGAGGCCCGTGTTTGTTTTAATAAAAGATGTGAAATGAAGTGATGGGAACTTGGACCGCGGGGGCCGTGACTCACCTCGGTGTTGCAGAGATGATATTTCTTCGACGTTCCCGTGCAGGTCATGTTGTCTTTCCCGGCTGCAACTTTCTTTCTTTGGAAAGAAAACAAAGCATTTTGGAGAAGAAACAGCAAATTTATTTTAAAAATGAAGTAGAAGTTGTGATTATCTGAGTTTAAATGTGACCCAATGTACTGAATGAATCCATCCTTTTGTAAAACATTTGGCTGTCAAGTTCAGAACAATATCTGTTCAACGTCGAAGTGTGTGAACGAGGACATGTGTGTGTGTGTGTGTGTGTGTGTGTGTGTGTGTGTGTGTGTGTGTGTGTGTGTATACGCCTGCTTTCAGTACATTGTGAGGACCCATCTCCACCTGAGGACAGTGAGCTGGTCCCCACATGGTGAGACTTTAGTGACACAGTTTAACACTTCAACACACACAGTTAGATGAGATTATTGATGAGTGGTATCCATCTTATTCAGTACATGTGTGCTGTTGAATTGTGTGTATAGTGTGTGTACATTGTGTGTATCTGCGTGTGTACATTGTGTGTACAGTGTGTGAGACCCTCTGCTGGTCCTTGTTGGAAACACTAGATTTTTTACACCGAAAGTGTGTGTGTGTGTGTGTGTGTGTGTGTGTGTGTGTGTGTGTGTGTGTGTGTGTGTGTGTGTGTGTGTGTAGACGGACCTCTGCTTGAGGCAGTGTCTCTCCTGTGACATCACTCCCCCTCCACAGGCCCGTGTGCAGGCCGTCCACTTGGCCCACTCGCCCCACCAGTACGTGGTCACCTCCAGCTCCTCCTCCAGACTGTTGGACGCCACGCCGTCCTCCTGAAGACACACACACACACACACACACACACACACACACAGTTTATGAGTTGTAGTGGTAGCATTATTCATATGTCCAGTATTCAGCAGTATGGAGGTCAGCTGTCTGTGGTTACACCAGGAGCTCATGGGGATGAGTGGTCGTCCCATAAGCACAAGCACTAACATAGTTTACATGTCAAAGTGTCCTTGAGCAAGGCACTTAACCCCTACTTGCTCCCGGGCGCCTCACAGGGGCTCCGAGTGTGTGAATGTACGTCCTTTCTACTTTCTACTCCCGTACATGTATTTGTATAGCTTTAGTTACGGCAAGTATTTCTACTTTTACTAAGAATTTTGTACGCGCTATTGTGGTAGTATTTGAAACAGCAGTCTAGTATCTGTTGTAGTATAAGTTAGGAGTATCTGTTGTAGTATAAGTTAGGAGTATCTGTTGTTGTATAAGTTAGGAGTATCTGTTGTAGTATAAATTAGAAGTATATGTTGTTTTATAAGTAAGTTGTATTTGTTGCAGTATAAATTAGAAGTATCTGTTGTAGTATAAGTTAGGAGTATTTGTTAGAGTATAAGTTAGGAGTATCTGTTCTAGTATAAGTTAGGGGTATCTGTTGTTGTATAAATTAGAAGTATCTGTTGTATTATAAGTTAGTAGTATGTGTTGTAGTATACATTAGAAGTATCTGTTGTCTTATAGGTAAGTCGTATTTGTTGTAGTATAAATTAGAAGTATCTGTTGTAGTATAAGTTAGGGGCAGTAGCAGCACTCTAGTATTTCTGGCAGTATAAGTTATGGACAATAACATGAGTGGCAGTGCTTGAAGTACTCTCAGAGTACTCCTCAGTACTGCAGCGGTGCGTCACAGTGGATGAGCGTCAGTGTTTTGTTCAGGCGCCGCAGCGTGTGAACACATTCCTGATGTGCAGCAGCAGCTTTGCTTCAGGCCGCGTCCCACTTCGCTCAGACAGATTCATCAGAGCGACGCTGGAATGTGACCGAGCTCCTCTGAAGGTGTGAGACACAGCAGCTGTGAGGACGAGAGACACTGGACATACCAGACAGAGAGCGTCAGAGAGAGAGAGAGAGAGAGAGAGAGAGAGAGAGAGAGAGAGAGAGAGAGAGAGAGAGAGAGAGAGAGACCGATGGCTGCAGAGAGTGCGACAGGAAAAGAGTTATGAGGCAATGAGAAAAGCTGATTGGTCGACTGTCGGATTAATTTGACTCATCAGGTTTTTTTTAAAGTTGGGATTTCCTTGTTTTGTTTATTTTTTAAACATCTTCGTTTTTGTGCATATAGATCTTTCTCTCTCTTTATATATACAAATATATGCATAGAACACTATATATACACATATATAGGTATGTGTGTGAATAAATATATATGCATATATATATATATGTATATATGTATATATATGTATGAATATATGTATATATAAATATGTTTAAACAGATATAAATACAGTGTGCAATAGTTATTATGTCTGTTTATATAATATTGCTGTTATTGTTGATCCTTTACTGTTTTTTCATGTTTTTTATTCATAATACTTCTTTAAATGTTTTGTCTCTTGTGAGCACCCTCATGAACTCTCTTTCATGTGGATAAATTAAGTTGAATCTACATAATCATCATAATTTATAATAAAGTTAAAAGATGGACGGTGAGGTCACATGACATCAATGTTTCAGCCAATCACAAGAGCCAGAGGACAGAAACAGCTGTTTTCCCGCCAAGATAGCAGAATGTGTTCCCGCCACAATAGCAGAGTGTTTTCCCGCCACAATAGCAGAATGTGTTCCCGCCACAATAGCAGAGTGTTTTCCCGCCACAATAGCAGAGTGTTTTCCCGCCACAATAGCAGAGTGTTTTCCCGCCACAATAGCAAAGTGTTTTCCCGCCACAATAGCAGAATGTTTTCCCAGGGTGTCGGGTACCTGAAGCGGTCTGGTGGACGGGTTCCCCACCGACACGGCCAGCGCCAGGAAGCCCAGCAGGACAAGGCCCGCCTCCCCGCACTGTTCCCACGACCACACCCGCATCCTGTCAATCAAGTCAGAGAGAGAAAGAGAGAATATGTGGATTAAAAACTAAACAACAAAACTTTTGGTAAAGCGTGGACCAGATGAACAGTCTGTGAACATCATTGTTTGTTTCTTTGACCACCCATCCCTCCTACTTCCTGCTTTTGTCACAGATTTCTTTAGTCTGGTGTCGACCTGTCAATCACGAGAGAATGCAGCTTAAACACATGAAGCATAGACTTCTATACAACCAGCGGAGTTGCCCCCTGGTGGTCAGAAGAACCAGGACCCTTGATTTTAAAACCCTCAAGATGACTTTGACACAGAGGGAAATGTTAAACTGTGATAGTTCCTCCTGAATCTGCCTTGTGTTGGGAATGAAAGAGGAACAGAAAACCTCTCGATCGCTCAGCACCCAGAACAACGTCATACATGGATGGTTTTCACCAAACGCGGAGCAGCCGGCGTCATGGGAACTCGGTCCAGAAGCCACTCCGTGTTTCTGATGGAAGCAACATGGTGATGAGTCCTCAACAAAGGCTGAGGAGCATCGAGGGAAACGTCACGACCGCGAATGACTTCTCGTGGCAATAAGGACCAACGTCCTGGCGTTCATGAGAGATGTGGATGAAAGCAGGTGCCAAATTGAGGCTTCTCAGCTTCCAAAGCCTCAGAAGTTGGAACTTTTTTTTTTTTTTTTTTTGTGGTCGTAATATTTCCTTTCACACTCTGCAGTGAAATCCCTCGCCTCCAAGAACATCTGTGGTTGTTTGGAAAGGGAGGCCTGAAGAGCTGCTGCTGCACAGACCGGAGGAGGGTGGACATCAGTATTGATCCAACAAGCAAGAAGAGAAAGGGAACACGCCCGGCACGCAGCCAGGTAACAAAGGTGCTGTCCCTGAATCAACAAGAAAACTTCCATCCTGGTGCTCTGATGAAAGTATTTCTACTCAACTATGTGATGTATCCTGATTGTAAAGGGGGAAAAAGGTTAAATGATGGCGGTCACTTCCAGGGTGTCACATGCCAAGGCTTGGTCCGTGATGCAGAAGCTCAAGGCACCAACTAACTCCAGTGTAAGCCATCCCATCGTCTCGCTTAAACCCAAACCGCCACCCTGTTACAACGTGTAGTTCATGTTAAGTTAACCAGGATTACGTTAACAACACGTTACAATGTAAACTGAGACTGTTCCTCTTCATTAACTACATGTTACAAGAATGAAGGAAGCATTTTTGGGAAAACACACTGACATTTGCTTTCTTTCTGAGCGTCGGAAGAGAACAATGCTATCGCTCTCACGTTGTGTGCTTTCAGTTTGGAGCTGGAGCTAAGCTAGCTTAGCATTACGACTGGAACAAGGGGAAACCATCTTACATCTTAAATTTAGCTCCATAAACTCCTGTCTGACTCCCGTCATTGCCTTCATTTTATTAGAGTAGTGTCTCCTGGGTGCATATAGATGTATACATTTAAAGCTGGGAGCTGAGAGACGCTCTGGATTACAGTGTCAGGTAAACTGCGCTTCAAACACAACCCAGTGTGCACTCTGCAGCTTGACGCTCCGGCGCTGCAGGTATTTGAGCGCGCTGGCAGGCCGCGGGCCGGCCGGCGCCGGCAGGTGGAGGTTCGACACAGACGGGCCGTTGAGAGGCCGCAGGTGTCGGAGACGGGGAGTTGGACGGCGGCGGGGCCGGCGTGGAAGCTAAACAAGCCCCAATGTGCTGGAAGCACCAAGGTAAGTTTCCGAGGACTCCACACAGGTAGGCCTTTGTCTGGCCCCTCGGGCTGTAAGGAAACGTAGATGTCTGCATGTAAAGGCCGACGCGGCCGGGCACAGACACTCAGGAAACGGAGGGCTCGGCAGTCGCGCGGGTACCAATTCAACGGCTCAATGAAGCCTTTGATTTTGTTAAACGTTTGGACCTAAAGCGTGTAAAACACACCGAGCCGTCTGCTAAGTATCCTGCAGCATAACTACATTTTCTTTTTTGACGATTTGTATGTGCCAAAAACATAACTGTGTTACATTGATAAATACACAAAGAAGATGGGTTTCAAACCAGCAGAAGCTGAGACGTTATGGTACCTGTTAGTGTGGACACCGAACTGATGCCGAGGCGGGAAACCTGCAGCTCCAAATAGTGACCAAGAAGCTGAGTATTTATCATATTTTTCAAATATTAAAGGCTGACGTATTGGAGATATGCAACGGTGCTTTTCTGCAGGGGAAAAGTGTTCAATACTGAAAAGAGTGGAGTTTAAATCTCATAAATTATAATGTGAAATACAATCTGCTATGAAGTTCTTTTCACACTGCTGGTTTTAAACTTTCATACTGGTTTTGTAAAGAGCTTAAAAAGTTATGTACACACATAAGTGTATTCATGCATACACCCACAGTCAGCTGGATCTTACAATCACATGACAGGGAAAAATGAAATGTACAGAAGGTAAAAAAAAACACAAATCCACTAAAAATTCAAAACTTCAGGGAAACGCTCTTCGCTCTGCAACAACGTCTGAATCAGCGAATACACACAGACACACACACACAGACACACACACACACCAGACACAGACGGAGCCTCTAGGAAAGGGTTCACAGAACGTCCCGTGTCCTCAGGTCCAGTTAGGCGGCCTTGTTAAAATAAGCAACGCGGCTCGTCTCGCCCTGTTTGCTAGTCTGGCTTTCTCTGGCACTAAATATTGGTGACAGGTGTCTTAAGGCCGGCGCAGCAGCACCTGGACTTCATTATCCAACCAGACGCAGCTGGAGCCCGGCCAGCTGCCAAACACACACACACACACACACACACACACACACACACACACACACACACACACACAGAGGAGACGGACACTCAGTCAGACACAGCTGCACATGTGTATACTCTGAGCCAGTGGCGTGACTGAGTACACACACACACACACACACACACACACACACACACACACACACACACACACACACACATGCACGGTGCATGGTCCTGCTGAAGCCACGTGTGTGTACAGGTATGCAGATGGCTTTGGGTGTCAAATAAATTATGTTGAAATAAAACTGTATTGTCAAAGTCTGCGTTGTCACTACAACGTGACCCAGTAGTTAAAGTTTCCAACACTCACCGTAACGTAACAAACTAGACCCAAACTAGACCCAAACTAGACCCAAACTAGACCCAAACGAGACCCAAACTAGACCCAAACTAGACCCCAATTAGACCACAAACTAGACCCAAACTAGACCCAAACTAGACCCAAACTAGACCCAAACTAGACCCCAATTAGACCACAAACTAGACCCAAACTAGACCCAAACTAGACCCAAACTAGACCCCAATTAGACCACAAACTAGACCACAAACTAGACCCAAATTAGACCCCAAACTAAACCCAAAATAGACCCCAAACTAGACCCAAAAGAGACCCCAAAATAGACTTCAAACTGGACCCCAAACTAGACCCAAAAATAGACCCAAATTAGACTCAAACTGGACCCCAAACTAGACCCAAACTAGACCCCATTGGGCAGCAAGTCTTGCAAAGAATACTGGACCCCAAACTAGAGCCAAATTAGACTAAAGCTAGACCCCAAACTAGACCTAAAATATACTTCAAACTAGACCCTAAACTCTTCCTCGTCCAGACGGGTCTTCCTCCTTCCTCCTCCACTTGGCGGTGGTTTCCCAGCCGGCCGGCCGAGCAGCAGCACGGGCCCAGAGGACAAAAGTAAACACCGTGCCGTCCCCGCCCTGAAGGCCCCCCGGGGCCCCTCGCCTCGCCGTCTTGTTTTCGTAGCGCTGGCAGCCTCCGCAGACAGACAGCAGTAGTCTGTCCCCCGGGAGGCTGGACCGGAGCAGTGAGACCGATACATCAGACCGATACTGGACGTTTATGATCTAACGCTGGAGATCAGCCGGCCACCTGTGATATGAATATCATGCGATCTCAATGAAAACCTCTCAGCAGGTTTAAAACAGTGTCAAAATGAAATCAATGACTCAATAAGCAGTTTACTTCCTTTATGCAAACACATCCGCTGGGTTTCACACTTTTATGTCATTGTAAATTCAATATGTTTTAGTTTTGGACAGCCTTGAGTCTTGTTTAAATTTTATGGATCAAACTGTTGAGTCAACACTTGAATGGATCATTAACTGAAAAATCATGAGTTGAAGCTCCACAAAAAGATAAATCAGGACATGAGATTTGGGACGTTAATGTGGACGAAGCAGCTTGAAGCTGAGGAGACGTCTTCATCCAGACTCCGTCTCTTTGGTGAAGCTCTGCCAGAGACTCTGGCGTCATGCCCGACACGCCGGCCAGCGTCAAAACTAGACCCCAAACTAAACCCCAAACTAGACCCCAAACTAGACCCAAACTAGACCCAAACTAGACCCAAACTAGACCCAAACTAGACCCAAACTAGACCCCAAACTAAACCCCAAACTAGACCACAAACTAAACCCCAAACTAGACCACAAACTAGACCCCAAACTAGACCCAAACTAGACCACAAACTAGACCCCAAACTAAACCCCAAACTAGACCACAAACTAGACCCCAAACTAGACCCAAACTAGACCCAAACTAGACCCCAAACTAGACCCTAAACTAGACCCAAACTAGACCCCAAACTAGACCCCAAACTAGACCCCAAACTAGACCCAAACTAGACCCAAACTAGACCCCAAACTAGACCCAAACTAGACCACACACTAGACCCAAACTAGAACAAAACTAGACCCCAAACTAGACCCCAAACTAGACCCAAACTAGACCAAAACTAGACCCCAAACTAGACCCCAAACTAGACCCAAACTAGACCAAAACTAGAGCCAAACTAATGTTGTCCCCATCGTCACAAGAAAAAGACAATTTCCTTGACATGAAAGGAAATGTTTAAGGAAATATTTCAGGTTTAACTTTAAACCCTGGAACAGAGTTTCAGAGAGACAATTGTGTCATTTGATTTATATAAAAGCCACCGCTCAGCTTTTATATTTGCTTACTGCTGAGTGTCTGACCACCTTGTCTAAACCAGGTTGTTGCTCCCACCTGAGTCGGGTTGTGTGATGAGGATTTCAATGTGCCTGAAAAACTGAAGTCCTCCTACTTTTGCATCGTTACTTGTTTGACGATCGGTCAACTATCAAAATCGTCAGCGTTATTTTTCTGTCAATCAACTGATCTGATCTAATTAGTTGCAGCTCTATCGTGTGAAGAATGTTCAGTCTGTTACGGAGAGAAACCCAACAGTAAAAACTCTTCTTCCTCTGGGTCACATTCGTGTGAGTGGAGGCCCAAAAGCGTCTCCTCCTTCCTCACTGGCTCTCAAGTGCACAAGTGCAAAGTGGAAAAATGGATCGAGGCTGTACTCTTGTATACAGAAAAAAAAGAAAAGAAAAGTAGACCAAGAGAGCCAACAGACAAGGAGATGAAGGAGGGAGGGGTGATGGAGAAGAGACGGAGGACGACTCTGAGACGTCTGAGAAGTTGAGGAGAGGTTCGAGCTGGACCGCTCGCACTTGAACTCTGACATAGTTGTTGACTCGGTTCCTCACGTTCACCTGCAGCCAAACACACAGGAATCGACCCCGAAGGCGAGTAAGCCGATTAGTGAGGTCTGTCACGACCAGCAGACCTCTTGGAACGAGCCCGTGAGGATGGTAAAGCACATACAGATTATTGAGCTACACAATATATATATATATATATATATATATATATATATATATATATATATATATATATATATATATATATATATATATATATATATAATACGGGTAGATGAAATCAAGCATTCTGATTGGTTGAGAGTGAGTCACAGGGTGTACTGTATTGAGCCATAATGTACTGTAATGAGCCATAATGTACTGTAATGAGCCATAATGTACTATAATGCGCCATAATGTACTGTAATGAGCCACAATGTACTGTAATAAACCATAATGTACTGCAATGAGCCATAATGTACTGTATTGAGCCATAATGTACTGTATTGAGCCATAATGTACTGTAATAAACCATAATGTACTGTATTGAGCCATAATGTACTGTATTGAGCCATAATGTACTGTAATAAACCATAATGTACTGTAATGAACCATAATGTACTGTAATGAACCATAATGTACTGTATTGAGCCATAATGTACTGTAATAAACCATAATGTACTGTATTGAGCCATAATGTACTGTATTGAGCCATAATGTACTGCAATGAGCCATAATGTACTGTATTGAGCCATAATGTACTGTAATGAGCCATAATGTACTGTAATAAACCATAATGTACTGTATTGAGCCATAATGTACTGTAATAAACCATAATGTACTGTATTGAGCCATAATGTACTGTAATGAGCCATAATGTACTGTAATAAACCATAATGTACTGTAATGAACCATAATGTACTGTACAACCTGTTTACATTTACCTGAGCGTTCCATATCAGTGTGGACTCAAAAGAACATAGATTTTGCGCGACCGCTTTTTGCGCAACCGCCGGAAATCCGTTACCCGCAAAGTACATTATAGACGATACGGTACTGCCTCTCGTACCTTATTGCTTAAATATATAAATATTTACAGAGTGAGTACAGAGTTTTAACGAGTGAAGACCTGCAGGAACGTCTCCAAAGAGAAATGGCTGCCCCTGTATCGTCATCCTCGAGCGCCAAAAGCACCGATTCAACAAGTCGGGTTTACGGAGGATGAAGAGCGACAAAAGGTTCGCATGGGTTGGCGGCCGGACGGCGACGGACGAATCAAACAAACAGGACCTT
Source organism: Clinocottus analis (assembly GCF_023055335.1). Classification (NCBI taxonomy): domain Eukaryota; kingdom Metazoa; phylum Chordata; class Actinopteri; order Perciformes; family Cottidae; genus Clinocottus; species Clinocottus analis. The sequence goes on from NW_027176098.1 coordinate 1,277,011, forward strand.
CACCCAGGAGACCTCCGTTAACAAAGAGTAAACATTTACTTATTTTAACATTGTTTTTTACTGATGTTTCAACTTTGACGTAAAGATGTTTTCAACCTGCAAATCTTAGAGTCGGAGCCGGAGATTCGACAAAGTCGACTGCAGGAGCTGCTGACTTTACTCTTCGCTCGATGGAAGTAGTTTTTACACGTTCAGGAGAAAGTTTAACACATTTTCATCCTGTAATTCTCTGCAACAGTTTTTTTGTTTTTTAACTGAAGCAACAGTTTGACAAGTAGCACTGGCACTGATGTTAGCCTCTAGCTCGCCAGTCTCCCAACTCCCAACAGCTGACAAGTTTCCAGACAGACTCTGGCCTCTCCAGGCACACACACACACACACACACACACACACACACACACATGCATGCCTGCACAAAAACACACACACTCATTCCCCAAAGCGAGTCAGCATTATTTAGTGGATTTGTTTTGGTCTGGTGCAAAACACAAGTCTCATTGGCTCTGGTGCACCTCATAAATACACCTACACACACATGCACACACACACACACACACACACACACACACACGGAGCCGATGTAAATCACAACAGCACACACAAAGATGCCAACATCCACCATGAACCCACACAAAACACACAATGAAGTACACAAACTTACAGGAACTGTTAACACACACACACACATACACACACACACACACACACACACACACACACACACACACACTCACACACACAGAGGACGCGTCAGATATTTACTCACCTCGCCTGCAGCAGTCCAAGGGCTTCTCGTCAGTGTTGAGGATGCCGCTCACTGTGTGTGTGTTTGCGTGTGTGTGTATGTGCGTGTGCTTGCGTGAGTGTGTGTGTGTGTGTGTGTGTGTGAGCGTGTTAGCGTGCCAGCAACAGTGGTGGTGTGTTGTGAGTGCTGCTGTTTCTGTGGAGTGAAGAGGGAGAGACAGACAGAGGGGAAGGGAAGGGAGGGAGGTAAGGTGTGCTCTCCCTGCATCCCTCTTCCTCCTCCTCCTCCTCCTCCCCTCCTCCTCATCCTCCTCCATCCTCCTCCTCCTCTCTGGTCAGCAGGAGCAGCAGAGGGAGAAGTGTGGGAGGATCACTCTTAACTTTCTCTCTCTCACCGTTTGTTTTCTCTACATCGGAGTTCATGAGCATCTCAAATGAAAACTCCTGCTGTGTGTGTGTGTGTGTGTGTGTGTGTGTGTGTGTGTGTGTGTGTGTGTGTGTGTGTGTCTGACATCAGTGTCTGCAAGAAGCCCTCTCGCTCAGTTTTAAAGTCGTTAAATCAACGATTGTTAAATCCTGAATCTGAATCATTTGTTGCGTCAACGTTTTATTTTTCAACATAAATAAAAAAAATGATGAGGATTCCCTTAAGATATTTGTTTTTAATGCACAATAAAGACACAACTGGTGTGTTGGGCATAAAGTTGTCTAAACCTAACTGTTGGTGTTGTTGTTGTCTTAACTTAACTTTGGTTGTTGACATGATGTCGTCCTAAAACAAACAGACATTTTGTGTCTTTGCATGAAACCAATAGTTTATTTTATGACCTCCACTGAGACTTTGTGGTCACATGACTGGTGAGAGGCTGTGTGTGTGTGTGTGTGTGTGTGTGTGTGTGTGTGTGTGTGTGTGTGTGTGTGTGTGTGTGTGTGTGTGTGTGTGTGTGTGTGAACACACACACTCGCTCCACCAGTGGAGCTCTGAGGTTTCTCTCTCTCTCCTTCACGTGACGGTGAATCCCTCTTTCTCCGAAACACGCTGAGAAGCGGAGGGAAGCCAAAAGGAGGAGGAGCTTCAGACGGAGGAATGAGAGGCGAGGACGGCCGAGTGAATGATGAGAGGAGGACGAGCAGACGTCTGCGGACCACCGTGTCTGCCCTCCATGTCGTCTTCCCTCCGTCTCCTCATCCGTCTCCCTCCCTCCCTCCTGCTCTCTTACTCTCTCTCCTCCTCCCTCCGTCACGTTGTTTTCTCTCCATCTTCGTCTCACGCCTCCCTCTCGTCCTCTCGCTGTGTTTCTTTCACTTCTCTCTGTTTCCACAGCTGTCTCTTCGCCGCGTTGCACTTGTTGCTTTCTTGATCTCTTTGTTTGATTCACGCGCGGTCGGGATTTCATCCTGTTCAAATGCTTCTTGCAATACTTTCAATCCTGAACCCGTTAAACTGTGGAACCAGTTCTGTCTCCAGACCTCCTTCCCTGTTTGAGTTGTCGTAGGAACCCCAAATTAATCCCAATACTTGTGTTTATTGTATGTATTTGTTGAGGAAAGTCTTGGGGAAAAAAATGTATATCTGCAAAAAAATCACTTCATCCAGCATGATATGAGCCAGATTCCCCAAAAACGCCTCCTGGAGCGTCAATAAGACCTTTATGAAAGATTAGGACCTAAAGAATCAGAACCTGGAACAACAATCACAATAAAACAAAGTCTTGACCTGTTAGGAAGGAGTTTCAGTCAAGAAACTGTGTCAGTTTAGAAATGGAAAAGTTGAAAAGTTGAAAATTGACATTTTTTATGCCAAAAGATTGTCTGAATGGGGCATGCTGGGACTTAAAATGGGAGCGGGAGGATTTTCACACGGTTTCCAAAAAGTTAAACACATGCATCATGCTCCATGCTCCATGCTCCATGCATCATGCATCATGCATCATGCATCATGCATCATGCATCATGCATCATGCTCCATGCATCATGCATCATGCATCATGCATCATGCATCATGCCTCCGTCTTCTCGCCCGCTGCCGTCGTGTCTGACGGACGTTTTAATCAGATTCTCGAGCCGACGTTCAGACCCAGAGTTCAGTTCCAGCCCGCCGCCGCCTCCACGCCACATTGAAGCTAAAGAGTGCTGCGCGAGGGTTGCAGCACTCGTTAACACACTCCCACAGTGTGTGTGTGTGTGTGTGTGTGTGTGTGTGTGTGTGCCCAAAGCCTGAAGTCATTAGTGTTGGCGCGTGCAGACAAAAGAGCAATTAAAGGGGTTGAACGCTGAACTGCAGGAAGAAGCTGGAGAACATGAAGGAAACGAAGCCAACGCGAGCTGCAGAAATGTGAGAAAACACTTGACTGAACCCAACTGTTGCTGTTGTTGCTGTTGTTGTTGCTGTTGTTGCTGTTGTTGCTGTTGTTGTTGCTGTTGTTGCTGTTGTTGTTGCTGTTGTTGCTGTTGTTGCTGTTGTTGTTGTCTAAACCTCGTTGTTAGTCGTGTTGCCTACCCAGAAGTCCCTAGTGTTGGCGCTTGCAGCACACAGAGCTTTGAAGGCTTCATGAAACACCAAGAGGGAAACGTTTCTTTATCTTCAGTCTGAAACGTGTCAAACAAACTTTCTTCTTCCTGGAAACTAAGAGGTAAAAAGCAGTTTGGGCGTTCGACCTTCAGTTCCTCCAACTCGCTCTCTCTGAACAAACGACATTGTTTCCTCAGTCGACTCACCTGTTGCGTCCTGACACACATCCACTGGTCAGGATGCACCACCTGGTTCCTTCATGTCTGCCGCCATCTTGTTTTTTGAGGAAGCAGAAGTGAACATGTTGAGCAGAAACCTTCAAACTGAGACGGAATGATTAGAATATTAATGAGAACGCGTTGAGCTGAAGACTCACTCACTGCTGGTTTAGTTTGCTTCATTGTGTTGAATTGTGTTTTGTTTTTGTCTGTCGGAAAGAGATTCAGACGTTTTCCTGGAAACGAGAAGCTTCTCAAAAGTATTAACAGCTTGAATCACATGATGCAATGAAGACTTTTTCTTTTTGTTAATATGTTGATATCAGAAAAAAATAGATAATTTCCTGCTTAATAAATGAAAAAGAGCAAATGTTTAGTCTTTTTTTGCAGACGTCTTCTTCAGGTTTCCAGCAGAGGGCGCTGTTTGTGTCTCCAGGAGGCAGCTCAGGTTACCCCAGCACTCTGAGAATCTGAGTGTGTGTGTGTGTGTGTGTGTGTGTGTGTGTGTGTGTGTGTGTGTGTGTCTGTGTGTGTCTGTGTGTGTGTGCGCGCGCCTCAGCCACACTGCACCCTTTGTGCGGCTGCCTCGGCCCTTGAGCAGCTGCAGCAGCTGACGTCTCTCTGCAGCAACTGTGGGCCTCGAGGTCAAAGACGCTTCACGTCTCCATGACGACGGAACATCCCATAATCACATTCTGAACGGAGCGTTTTGATTGTTAGTGAAACGCGCGCGGCGCTCCATCAAAGAGGGACGAGACCCAGAACCAGCTGAGACCAGTTCACCATGGGCTAGACGGACTTCCTCCTCTTCCTCATCCTGCTGCATCCTCATCGATGACCTTTGACCCCGGCTGTAATTAGTCCGTGACTCTGCTGCGTGCCGGCCGCGCCCGCCTCCCCTCCCATGATGCACTGGTCTCTGGTATGCAGACAGCTGGCCGGCCCTCTGAGGGCCCTTTTAAACTTTAAAGGGCCAAACCGGGCGGCTGGGCGTGTCCCTGCGGCGTGGGAGTGTCCACGCATCCTGAAGCTCCACCACTCCACTCACAGCCAGGACGAGAGGAGCTTTGACACTGTCTCCACCGCCTCCACCTCCACCGCCTCCACCTCCACCGCCTCCACCTCCACCACCCAACATCCAGCACCTCCAGCACCTCCACCTCCAGCACCTCCACCTCCAGCACCTCCACCTCCACCGCCTCCTCCACCTCCACCTCCAGCACCTCCACCTCCAGCACCTCCACCTCCACCTCCACCATGGGCGCCTTCATTGCCAAGATGCTGCTGCCCACCGTCAGCAGCCTGGTGTTCCTGCCCGCCGCCAGCGTGGCCGCCAAGAGGGGCTTCCACATGGAGGCCATGGTCTACTTCTTCACCATGTTCTTCACCGCGGTGAGCGTCTGCGTCTTCTTCTTCTTCTTCTTTGTTAAGATACAAAGTGCTATCAGGAAGTGCCACTAAAGCTCTGCTAAAGTGTTACTAAAGTGTTAGTAAAGTGTTACTAAAGTGTTACTAAAGTGTTACTAAAGTGTTAGTAAAGTGTTAGTAAAGTGTTAGTAAAGTGTTACTAAAGTGTTACTAAAGTGTTAGTAAAGTGTTAGTAAAGTGTTAGTAAAGTGTTACTGAAGTGATATCTCTCTCTCTCTGTCTGTCTCTCTCTCTCTCTCTCTGTCTCTCTCTCTCTCTCTCTCTCTCTCTCTCTCTCTCTCTCTCTGTAGATCTACCATGCGTGTGACGGGCCGGGTCTCTCCATCTTGTGCTTCATGAGATACGATGTCCTGGAGTACTTCAGCGTCTACGGCACGGCTCTCTCCATGTGGGTCACGCTGATAGGTGGGTCCTGTTTCAGACTCCCAGTGGACCGGTATGGCTCCCAGTGGACCAGTATGGCTCCCAGTGGACCAGGATGGCTCCCAGTGGACCTGTATGGCTCCCAGTGGACCAGGATGGCTCCCAGTGGACCAGTATGGCTCCCAGTGGACCTGTATGGCTCCCAGTGGACCAGGATGGCTCCCAGTGGACCAGTATGGCTCCCAGTGGACCAGGATGGCTCCCAGTGGACCAGTATGGCTCCCAGTGGACCAGGATGGCTCCCAGTGGACCAGTATGGCTCCCAGTGGACCAGTATGGCTCCCAGTGGACCTGTATGGCTCCCAGTGGTTGCGTTGGTCTTCACATGTGCTACTTGCGAGTGTTTTTGTTGTTGTTTTTTGGTCTAAATTCAAGCTAAAGCACCCAAACTATCTTACTGAGTGTAATAATAATAATAATAATAATAATAATAATAATAATAATAATAATAATAATAATATACATAATAATTAGTATTCACATTTGCTGGTATTTAACACTTCACAAGGTTAGAAGCCAGCAGCTCTCTGACTGCAGCAGTTGCTGATGACACATGTTGCGTCTCTGAGTTCAGCTCGCATGTGCTCGGCACACACACACACACACACACACACACACACACACACACACACACACACACACACACACACACACACACACACACACACACATGAATACAGTTGCTCTTGAAGCCCCTGAGGTTTTGCCATCGAGGGCTTTAATTAAATCCGTGCTGGGAGTCGGCTGCTGCGACAGCTGACTCCTCTGGTGGCTCCGCCCTCTTTCCAGTCACATGATATTCACAACAGGAGCTGATTGTTTCTGACGCGAATGTAAATCAGTAGTTTTTCACGCAGCCTGTCTCTTGGCCTCAGCTCTGGGCGACTTCGATGAGCCGCAGCGCTCCAGCGTGAGCATGTTCGGCGTGCTGACCATCGCCGTGAGGACCTACCAGGACCGCTGGGGCTACGGCATCTACTCCGGACCCATCGGCTCCGCGGTCTTCATCATCACCGTGAAGTGGGTGAGTTGGAGTTGAAGCTCGGGTCGGTGTCGTGGAGGAACCAGCGGGAGAATGAAGAACGTTGCCAGCCCCTTCCCAATGAAAGAAGCTAGCAGCGCTAGCTCCAAAACTCCCTGCATGCGGCCACAGCGCCGTCAATCGGCAAAACTGACGTCCCTTCAGGACTCCGTTACAAGCCACTCCCCCCACATTATCCCAATGAAAGTCTATGACAGGCAGCCGTCAAGTCATGCATTGATTACTAACCCAAAATGTTACTTAAAGAGACACGTAGCGACCAGGAAGAGACTCAACATGACCTCAAAGAGACATGAAGCAACCACAAAGAGACGCACAACAACTATGAGAAGGCAAGGAAAACCAACAACAACAAAGACATTCCTACAAAGAGACAAGACGCCTATAAAGAAACATGAAATGAGTACAGAGACCACAAAGAGACACAAAGTAACCACAAAGAGACAAATATGAAACAAAAAGAGACACAAAACAACCACAAAGAGACACATATAAACTACAAAGACACAAAGTAACCACAAAGAGACACAAAGTAACCACAAATATAAACTACAAAGAGACACAAACTACTGTGAGAAGCTATCATTAATAGGTTGGTGGATTTAATGAGATTTAAACAATATAACCCCCCCCCCCCCCCCCCCCAGCTGCAGCAGATGAAGCAGCTGCGGGCGGTGTACCCGGACAGGGCGGTGTACACGCAGCAGGTCGGGCCGGGCTGCTGCTTCGGCGCTCTGGCTCTGATGCTGCGCTTCTACTTCGAGGTGAGCGCCGCCGCCGGAGTCTGAGTCCTGCATCCTCACACAAATATACAGAATATTATGTATATATATATATGTGTATATGTATATGTGTGTACTCTGCCCCCTGCAGGAGTGGGACTACGCCTACGTGCACAGCTTCTACCACCTGTCTCTGGCCGTGTCCTTCGTGCTGCTGCTGCCCAAGAAGAACCGCCTCGCCGGCACCGGACGCCACGCCGCCAAGCTGAGCTGCCTGGCGCTCTGCTGCTGCGTATGTCACCTTTACCCACTCACAGGGAGGAGAGAGAGGTCACAGGGAGGAGAGAGAGGTCACAGGGAGGAGAGAGAGGTCACAGGGAGGAGAGAGAGGTCACAGGGAGGAGAGAGAGGTCACAGGGAGGAGAGAGAGGTCACATGTGAGGAGAGAGAGGTCACAGGGAGGAGAGAGAGGTCACAGAGAGGAGAGAGAGGTCACAGGGAGGAGAGAGAGGTCACAGAGAGGAGAGAGAGGTCACAGAGAGGAGAGAGAGGTCACAGAGAGGAGAGAGAGGTCACAGAGAGGAGAGAGAGGAGAGAGAGGTCACAGGGAGGAGAGAGAGGTCACAGGGAGGAGAGAGAGGTCACAGGGAGGAGAGAGAGGTCACAGAGAGGAGAGAGAGGTCACAGGGAGGAGAGAGAGGTCACATGAGAGAGCAGGAGGTCACGTGAGAGGACACAAGGTCACATGAGAGGACACAAGGTCACATGAGAGGACACGAGGTCACATGAGAGGACAGGAGGTCACGTGAGAGGACACAAGGTCACATGAGAGGACACAAGGTCACATGAGAGGACACGAGGTCACATGAGAGGACAGGAGGTCACGTGAGAGGACAGGAGGTCACATGAGAGGACAGGAGGTCACATGAGAGGACAGGAGGTCACATGAGAGGACAGGAGGTCACATGAGAGGACAGGAGGTCACATGAGAGGACAGGGAGGTGCAAGGGAGCACTTGTGTTATCGTGTTGTCTCTCTTGGTAATGACGGAGTGTCTCTTTGTTGTGTTTGTGTGTCACTTCGTGGTTATTTTATGTCTCTTTGTAGTTATTTTGTGTCTCTTTATGGTTATTTTGTGTCACTTTGTGGTCTTTTCGTGTCTCTCTGAGGTCCTTCTGAGTCGTATTATTTGAAAGCGATCGAGTAATAAAACAGCATCATCCCCCGTGAATCCCTTGTGTCCTTAGCGTCGCTTCCTAATCCTGCTTCCTTGCTGTCCTCCCTACAGTCCATGTCCCCGGGTTCTTCTAAGGAGAAGACGGACAAGTCGCTGAAGAAGAAGAAGAAGACGTCTCGCGCCGTGTGGTCGCTCCCCACTGAGCTGTGGACGCGGCGCTGCAGCACGCCCATCCTGCCCGTGTGCCACCCGACGCCCTCCACGCCGCTGAAGGGGACGAGCTCCGAGGAGGCCGCCGGGTCGTCCACGCCCGTCCCGCCGGCGTGCAACTCGCCGCCGTCCACGCCCGTCAAGGGGACGAGCGTCAGCCGGCTGAAAGAGATGAACGGCTGGAAGTGAAGCCCCGAGGACGACCCTCGGCCTGAGGAACCGCGGGCGCCGCCGCCGCCGGTTTTCCGGGGGGAAACTCACCAAATAACTGTCAAAGCCCGAATCCTGATCAACGTGCACGAGGCTGTTAAGTTCATCTCCTCCTGCAGGAAGCCGACCGCCGCCGCGTTGGACGCTCCTCACATTGTTTGGCTGGTAGAATATTTAAGGTCGGCCGGCCGGCTGCGTTCGGTTGGGTAGAGAAAGAAAAAAGGTACGGCGCGATGTGCGGTCGTCAAATTTAAGGACGGGAACGAACCGGGTGCGCCCTGGAAGAGCCGACAGGAACGCAGCCGTCTGGACGCACACGGCAGCCCAGACGAGCCAGAAAAACTGACTGCGAGAAGATTCATGGGAAGAACAAACAGGCAGATGGTTTATCTCTCCAGAAAGTATAAATTGTCTTTAGAAATGTTCCTCGGGGGAGACCCTTCGTCTGCCTCCTCCTCCTCTTCCTCCTCCTCCTCCTCCTTCTCTTCCCGTCTCTCTCAGATGAAAGCACCGTTCATGAGTCGTAGGACTGTAAAGCACATTTTGAACGGGCGTCATGTGCGTCCTCGAGGTGCCGAGCGTGTCAGGTGGAGCGTCTGATCGGCAGGTGTCGTGTCCCCGACCTGCGCTGTTGTCGTGCTTTTATCCACAAATTATTATTTATTGCAGGACAGAAGATTATATATTCACTGTTGTTGTGTTGCTTTCTTTTTCTTTTCTTTTTTTTTGGTATCATTTTGTATTATTTCGAGAATAAAACTAAACGTGTGACCTCGCTTTGACCTCGTCTTCCAGCCGCGTCGTCGTCGTGATGCGTCGACATTTACTCCAAAAAAGTGAATTACCAAAACAAAAGCCCTGAAGATTATATATTAGCTTAGTTCAAGCCCTCGCTCCGGTCCGGAGAACGTGGAACCCGGTTCTCCCGTTCCACTTCCAGCTCGGCAGAACGAGGAGTCGTGCGACACCTCCCCCCCAACACGACCCAAAGGCTACAAACCTGGTCCACTTGTGTCTCAGACAAAACAGTCTGCGGCCAAAACCTGAATGAACTCCCCCTCCTCCTCCTCCTCCTCTTCCTCCTCCTCCTCCTCCTCCTCCACCACCGGGGGAATGTCTTGAGCCTCCCGTGCCCAGAGAAAGGGGTTTTTGTCTGGGCAGACTGGGCTACCACCCGGCTGGCTGCGCCTCCCTGACGGGACGGTAACTCGAGCCTTTTATTGCACGAGTGTGAAACACTTTTCAGCTCCTTTGCGACCGCCGTCTGTCCCACTGAAGGAGCTGCAGCCCACACACACACACACACACACACACACACACACACACACACATTTAGAACCGGACCAATGCGCGTGTGAAGACCTCCTCCTGACCTTAACAGTGCACTCAGCAGAAGGAATTACACTCGATTGAAAAAATGTAACCTGTCCTCACTTTTACCGTTACGGTCCGTGGTCCCCACGAGAACCAAAACACAGAATCACACACACACACACACACACACACACACACACACACACACACACACAAGAGTTTGATTGACACGAGTGTGAAGCGCGGTCGTCTCCTTCGTGGTCGTCTGCAGCCCCTCATTCCACGGCGGCGAGGAATGTCAGTGGGTATTTAAAATATAATAAAGAAACACATCTGAACAAATATATATATATATATATATATATATATATATATATATATATATATATATATATATATATATACCACTTCTGCAACAAAAAAAGAGTACTTAATACTTTTTTTTCTTCTGTTTTTCTTTAATATTCCACACATTCAGGACTCGATGGACTCGGGGTTGTTACACGTGTTTATGGATCGTTCTATGACGACGTGATTATTATGATGCGTATTATAATTATTACATCTTTGTTATGATTAATATTAATACAGTCACGCTTTATGCAGGAAGCAGTCAGTCAGTCTGAGATCAGTCTTTAGGAAACGATTCACTTTGAGGATGATTAAATCAGCTGTTTGTTTTCAGTGTTATTAACGTTTATGAATATGTGACATCTCACTGCTGGAGACCAAATAAAGAGAAAGAAGACAGGCGGAGCACAGAAGAGCAGGAACCTGTGAACACATGAGCCTTCATCTGGTCTGGAGAGTCATCCTCAGTTCGTTCCTGTGCTGCCACCTAGTGGACGGCAGCGTGTACTGACCTGCTCATCAGGGGAAAACAGCGCAGCGTCCTTCATGTGTGACGGCTTTTAATATTATTTAGAGCTTGTTCACATCAAGGAGTGGTGGTTTCTGGGTATTTTATTGTGTTTATTCAGGTTGAAAGTGAGTCACAAAGAGCACAGCCAGAGTTTCATCATTTAAAGTCGACTCAAAGAGTGAAAAACTCAGCAGGCAGGAGACGCATCAACGTTTACAACAGATCAGTCTCGCTGTGGGTGAAGGTGGACTGGTCCTGTTCCACTGGTGTTACTGGTGCTGCTGGTGCTATGGATGCTACTGCTGCTGCTGGTGGTGCTACAGATGCTACTGCTGCTGCTGCTGGTGCTGCTGGTGCTGCTGGTGTGTGATGGAGGTCTCTGGGGCGTGGCGTGGTGCTCGGTTGGAAGCAGTTCCTTAATATGATTTGTGTCTGTTGGACAATAACTTTGTTTTTAATGACACAACTTCTTTTTTAATAAAATATCTATTTGTTGCATTTGATATTCTTTGTATATATACTAATCACATTAATAACATCATTAGTATATGTATGAAACGTGTTCGACAGTTGCAGATGAAAATCAGTCTCCAATCATATTTATGTGTATAAACACAAATAATATTCATTATATTTTTTATAACTCATATTATACTATTAGTTTCAGACTCGAGTGATCCAAAAAGTCATTGAAAAGAGATAAAGAGATAGAAAGTCATCATGTTTTTATCTTCACCTCCTCTTGGCTCACACACAGCTTCAGCTCGCGTCCCACCTCAGACGGGTCAGCTGGTCGTCTCCCCGTGTTCTGATTGGTCAGAGTCATCTTCAGGAGATCTTCACTGAGACTGACAACAAAAAGCAACACAAGACACTGCAGCTTCAACATATGAAGCATAGACTTCTATACAACCAGAGGAGTCGCCCCCTGGTGGTCAGGAGAGAGAATGCAGCTTTAACACATGAAGCATAGACTTCTATACAACCAGAGGAGTCGCCCCCTGGTGGTCAGGAGAGAGAATGCAGCTTCAACACATGAAGTATAGACTTCTATACAACCAGAGGAGTCGCCCCCTGGTGGTCAGGAGAGAGAATGCAGCTTTAACACATGAAGTATAGACTTCTATACAACCAGAGGAGTCGCCCCCTGGTGGTCAGGAGAGAGAATGTTTTGTGTCGCTGACCTCTGCTGGTCGAAGGCGGCGCTGCAGGTCTTGATGTTCTCCATCAGTTGAGCTCTGACTGCTTGTCCTGTTGAACTGGACAACACATCCTCCGCCGTGAGGCCAGGGAACAGGTCCATGAGCATAGCAGGCAGCTGCACACACACACACACACACACACACACACACACACACACACACACACACACACAGAAATTAATAAAATGCTGAGATTTGACCCTTAAACCCCTTTAAAAGGCCCGGGGACCCCGTGTGAAGCTTCGAGCGGCCCCCAGCTGTGCTCGGGGCCGCTTGTTGAGAAACCGGGTCATGACGTCGGGGTGCGGCTCTGACCTCGTCGCCCCCGGGGTCCAGAACCAGCGTGCACACGAGGTCCCGTCGGGCCGCCTCCGGGTTCGCGAGCTTCCTGAAGGCTTTGGAGCGAAACTCATAGTAACGAGCTGACGAAGCGTCACAGAGGAGAGCGAGAGAGAACAAGTCCACAGCCTCCTGGAAGCACCTACACACACAGACAGAGACACACACACACACACACAGACAGAGACACACACACACACACACAGAGAGAGAGACACACACACACACACACACACACATACAAACAGACACACACACACACACATCTATAGCATTGAGTCGAGCTTTGAGGGGCGTGTCCCGTGTGAAAGTGGGCGGGGCCTCTGACCCGTCCTGGAAGCAGGCCGCGCCCAGCGTGCTGTGCAGCACGGCGAGCCGCAGCCGGGCGGCCGGGTCCCCGGGGTGCAGCATCTCCTGCGCCTGCTGGTAGTCGGCCAGAGCGAAGCACCACTCGCCCTGCCGGAAGAAGCAATCTGACACACGGCGCCGCAGTTAGCAAGCGCGGCGCGACGGGGACGCGTGCTGCGGGCTGGGCATCGGGCCCCCGGGGGCCTCACCTCCTCGGTTCAGGTACAGCCCGGCCCGGCCCCGCTCCTCCTGCACGGCGCGGTTGAGCAGCAGCGTGGCCTCGGCGTAGAGGCCGCGGCTGAAGCACTCCACGGCGAAGTCGTTGTAGGTGAGAACCAGCTGGAGCTGCGCCTCCTGCTCCATGGAGCCGCGCTCCTCCTGCCCCTCCTCCTGCTGCTCGCCGGCCTCCGTCTGACCTCTGACCTCCTTCTCCTTCTTCTTCTCCTCCTCCTCTTCCTCGCTCAGCTCCACAGCCTGCACCAGATCCTCGATGGCGGCCGTGAAGTCTTTCAGGCGTCGGTACAGAAACCCTCTGAGGCGCAGTGACGGCACAGATTACACTTCAGCGGAACAAATGTAATCCTGTATAAATACTTCAACACATCCGTACCTGAACAGGTAGAGGCGGGCGTCCCGTGGGCAGTTCTCCAGAGCCATGTTGGCCCTGCTGAGGGCGTCGGGCAGCCGGCCGCTCAGCGCCGCGTCCACGGCCTCACGGCGGTGCCGCTCGGCGGCGTCCTGCAGCTGCAGCAGCAGGGAGGCGGCCTGAGGGCTGTGAGGGGCCAACGCCAACGCACACCTCACGTCCTCGTGACAACGGGTCATCTGGAGGGGAGGGACGGACAGGTGAGGCTGCAGGTGAGAGCTGAGGCTGCCTGTGAGAGGTGTGGCTGCAGGTGAGAGGTGAGGCTTCAGGTGAGAGGTGAGGCTTCAGGTGAGAGGTGAGGCTTCAGGTGAGAGGTGAGGCTTCAGGTGAGAGGTGAGGCTTCAGGTAAGAGGTGTGGCTGCAGGTGAGAGGTGTGTCTGCAGGTGAGAGGTTAGAGGTGAGGCTTCAGATGAGAGGTGAGGCTTCAGGTAAGAGGTGTGTCTGCAGGTGAGAGGTGAGGATGCAGGTGAGAGGTGAGGCTTCAGGTGAGAGGTGAGGCTTCAGGTGAGAGGTGAGGCTTCAGGTGAGAGGTGAGGCTGCAGGTGAGAGGTGAGGCTGCAGGTGAGCGGCGTCAGCAGCACCTGACGCAGCAGCTGGTACAGCCGAGCTCTGAGCAGGTAGAGGTCGGAGGTCGGGCCGTCCAGCAGCATCCAATCAGTGACCAGCTTCAGGCCGTCAGTGGCGTGACCTGCAGCCGCCAGGCAGGAAAGACTGGACACAACACACACGTCAGGTGTGTGTGTGTGTGTGTGTGTGTGTGTGTGTGTGTGTGTGTGTGTGTGTGTGTGTGCAGATCGCTGACCTCTTGACCTCGTAGGTCCGGCAGCCCGGCTTCAGCTGCACCGCTCTGCTGAAGGCCTGCAGGGCCTCCAGGAAAAGGCCTCGGTCGAACAGACAGTGACCCTGATGAGGACGATTACATTTCTGACTGGGCTGAATATATAATGTAAATAATAATAATGATGTAATGTAAATACTAATATTCAGATCAAAGAAACACGAGGCCTAAAACTGTGTTTTGTTATGGAAGCCGGTTCCACACAAAAAAAAACTTATTATGAGACAAAAAGTTGTGATTATATGAAAGCCCATTTCCATTTTTTTTAAGTCTTAATTATGAAAAACAAAAAGTAATAATAATATGACCAAAAAAAATAAACAAATAAAAAAAGTCATAATGACAGAAAAAAAAAACATAATGACAAAAAAAAAAAAAAAAAAAAAAACCTTGATCAGGAAATCTTCCAGACGTTTTTTTTGGGGGGGGGGGTCATATTTTGTTGTTGTCAAAATTAGGACTTTTTTGTGGTGGAAATTATGAGATAAAAATTTGACATTATGTGGCCTCAGTGTGGCTGCTGGCAGGATGAGGCTCAACACACACACACACACACACACACACACACACACACACACACGCACACACAGACAGACATTAACACACAGTGAAGACGGGCCTGCCCTTAAAGGGCCGGTACTTTAAGGTCACAGGAGGTCGTTCACCCGGGAACCTTTTAGCATCTCACTTATGGCTTTGAGGATCACAGGATGAGGCGCTAAAACAATAAAGCGCCTCAGCCTGGATGTAAACACGCTGCGGCCGCTTTGACCTTTGACCCCGTGAGCAGAGACCTGCAGGAAGTAGACGAAGGCCAAGCGGGCGTCGTAACGCCCGGGCGCCAGCATGCCGGCCCGCTTGTAGCACGCCGCCGCCGACTGGAAGTCACACAGCTGCAGGTAGGCCTCCGCCTGGCTCTCATGCAGCCGGGCCTGAAGAAGAAGAAGAAGAAGAAGAAGAAGAAGAAGAAGAAGAAGAAGAGGAAGAAGAAGAAGAAGAAGTACATTTCAATGTGGTTCTTTTTCACTTGAATTATTAAATCATTTAAGCCTTGAATCTGTGAATCCTTGAATCTAAATAAAACACCTCCCAGCAGTCAGTACTTTTTCACATGGCTCATTTTCCCTGGAATCCTTAAATTCCTAAATCCTTGAATCATTCAACCCTTTAAATATGTAAATCATTGAATCATTAGATCCTTGAATATTTTAATCATTGAATCCTTGAATCCTTGAATCTGTGAATCTGTGAATCCTTGAATCCTGTAAATCATTGAACATTTTAATCATTGAATCAGTGAATCCTTAAATCCTTGAATCCTTGAATCCTGTAAATCATTGAATCATGTAATTATGTGAATCCTTGAATCATTGAATAGTGTAATCATGTCATCCTTGAATCCTTGAATAATTTTATATTTCAATATTTGAATCCTTGAATCCTGTAAATCCTTGAATATTTGAATTGTTTAATCCTTGCATCCTTGAATCCTTGAACCCCCCCCCTCCCAGCAGCCAGGGCTTCACCTGCTCCGGCTGCAGGTTGATGGCCTTGGAGAAGCAGACCACGGCCTTCTCGTACTGGGACGTTCCCATCGCCTCGTCCCCGTTGCTGCGACTGCAGAGAAAAACAGCATCACTCACAGCGGAAGAGACATTTATTTATGACACGTTGCATCTTCGGCTGCCGGGGCTCCTCACTGCTGAGCCGCCTTGCTCTGGACGATGAGGCTCATCTGCAGATCGGGTCTTGGGGGCGGTTCCTCTCCCGGAGCCATGAAGACTCTGCTGGAGCTGAAGAGGAAGCTCTGTCTGCTCCGGGCATCGGCCTCCGCCTGCTGTCGGACCACACAGACGTGAAGATGGAGAGCTGATAAATGTGGGAGGAGCTGTGATGATGTCGTGTTAGTTTAGGTTGATTCCTCCAATTAGAGCTCAGGTGCTGCCTCCACAGCTCCATGCAGGACGCTAACGGCGGTGTGGATGGTTTTAGGGAAACCAACATGTATTTAATCGCCAAAATTAGCTGCTTTCTAACAATAACAACTATATCTGTGAAAGGGGTTCAGTTGTGGGATAGTAGGTATGAGGAAATAATCATCTGAAGGCCACTTTGCAATTATTTTTTTTAAACAGGTATAATAACAAAATATTGATGTATTTATTGTTTATGCAATCTGTAATTCTCACTGATAACAACCTACATGTATTACTAGTAAAATAAAGAAATATTCATTAATTTAAACCTGAATATATGTATTTGTGGCATTGTTGTGAAAATGAATTAGGAATTTATCATTTAAAAAAAAGTTGTTAAACAAAAAAACATGTCCCTTTATAATTTATACATCTTCTTTTTTTGAATGCATTAATTTATTGATTTATTTTCGGTCATGATTAAAGAATGCATGTAAAATAGACAAACAGACAGATATAGAAAACAGTAATATCACGACCGTTTTCTGTACTTTGTGACGTCACACTTACCTTGCGGTCGTTCGTCTCCATCGTCTCGTGCAGGTGACACGAGCCGTTTTTACGTCAGTTTTGTTTGTTTTTTGCTCTGTTCTTCTTCACTTTGTCGGTATTTTAAAGCCGTTGCGTTGACGGTAAATCTGGTTGTCACCGTGGAAACCGACTTCAACAATGACGGCTTTTATTTTCTAAACGTTCGACTTTTTATGTTGTAGTTCCGGTTCCGTTTCAAGCTAACTAGGTTAACGTCAAACTATATTAACTAAATGATATTATGTAATACTATTATTATTAATAATATATTATTAATATATTTGACAAGTATCAATTGTGTCGTACGTATGATATATATATATATATATATATATATATATATATATATATATATATATATATATATATATATATATATATATATATATATATATATATATATATATATATATATGTTGAGCCCTGGACGTCACTTCCGCTTCCGTTCCAAGCCATATAGAACAACGTCAGATATTATTATTATTATTATTATTATTATTATTATTATTATTACATAATATATGTTTGGTTTAAAAGTGTTAGTAGTGTCGTCGCTATGATATCACTAAATAAAAAGTCAAATTAAAAAAACTGCGTGTACCTGAATGGAAAGAGTGACGGTAAATGACACCCGGAAGCTCTGTATTCCAGCTTCACACTGCTAAATTAAACTAATAGAAGAGGTTGGACAGTTAAAACAACGTTACACGACAGCATTTAGTGGAGCACACTCGTATCGATGTCCCCCATTAACACCACCACGGGCTTTTATTTTGAAAAAGACCGGAAACAATGGGCACAAATGCAGATCAGCTGACTGGACTGTTGACAAGCACGTTTGTCGGCGGTGGAGGAGGAAGAAGCAGCAACAACAAAGTGAAATGTCGGCTGTTTGCAACAAACATTGTTGATTTTTTGTTGTTTTACTGCTTCCGGTTAGTTTGTCCCGACCTGTTGATGTAAACAACGAAGAAGAAGAACACAAAGAAGCTGCACGTGGACTTCCTGCTGTCGGCATGGACATCCAGGACGAGAGGACGCGGCTACTGGACCCGGAAGACGGGGACGAGCTTCCCGCCGAACTGTCCGACCAGGGCGCGTACCTGAGGTCAGTCCACGCGCCTCAGTGTGGGTGCTGGCAGGATGAGGCACCACACGCACATACGCACGCAGGCACACACACACACACACACACACACACACACACACACACACACACACACGCAGACACACACACAGACATACGCACACACACAGACACGCACTGACACACACAGACACACAAGCCCACAGACAGACAAAGGCATGCTCAGACACATACACAAAGACAAACACAGACACGCAAACAAAGACAAACACAGAGACACGCACACAAACGGACACGCACACACAGACAGACAGACAGACACATGAATAGAAACACGCACAAACACACACAGAAAGACACACGCAAACAGGCACACAAACAGACAGACACATGCACGCAGACACACGCACACACGGAAACACACGCAGACATGCAGACACACACACACGCACGCACGGACACACACACACAGACACATGCAGGCAGACACACCGGCCTCTCTCTCTCCTCGAGGAACGAGGCGAGACGAGGAAGCACAAAACAGACAAAATGAAAACGACCCCTGACCTCTGACCTCGTCCCTGTCCTCTGTTCCTCTTCTCCCCGGCAGCAAGGTGAGGAACAGGAATCTGTACCTGGCCACGCTGGCGTGCGTTCTGGGTCCCATGAGCTTCGGCTTCGTGTTGGGCTACAGCTCGCCCGCCATCCCCGAGCTCGCCCGCATCGCCGACCCGCGGCTGCGGCTGGACGCCGACCAGGCCTCGTGGTTCGGGGTACGATGAGTCACGTTGCTCTCTAAAGCAGAACCGCCGCCAAATGATGTGCTGTGCGTTTTCTTTTCTTCACTTATCAGCAAATTTAATGTCGTCACATGTTCCTCCAAACTCGCTGGATTCACTCGAGTTCAAACGCAGAGAGACGGACGAGGAGCGCAGTTTAGATGGAAATCACATCCAGAGACTCCTCTGGTTGTATAGAAGTCACTGCTGCATGTGTTAAAGCTGCATTCTCTCTCCTGATCACCAGGGGGCGACTCCTCTGGTTGTATAGAAGTCTATGCTTCATGTGTTAAAGCTGCATTCTCTCTCCTGACCACCAGGGGGCGACTCCTCGGGTTGTATAGAAGTCTATGCTTCATGTGTTAAAGCTGCATTCTCTCTCCTGACCACCAGGGGGCGACTCCTCTGGTTGTATAGAAGTCTATGCTTCATGTGTTAAAGCTGCATTCTCTCTCCTGACCACCAGGGGGCGACTCCTCGGGTTGTATAGAAGTCTATGCTTCATGTGTTAAAGCTGCATTCTCTCTCCTGACCACCAGGGGGCGACTCCTCTGGTTGTATAGAAGTCTATGCTTCATGTGTTAAAGCTGCATTCTCTCTCCTGACCACCAGGGAGCGACTCCTCTGGTTGTATAGAAGTCTATGCTTCATGTGTTAAAGCTGCATTCTCTCTCCTGACCACCAGGGGGCAACTCCTCTGGTTGTATAGAAGTCTATATAAATGACTCTACTCCTCTCAAGTCTTCTAGACAGCACGATGTCCGTTCAGTAACTTAAGCTCCTCCCCCTCTTCAGTCCATCGTGACGGTGGGGGCGGCGGCCGGCGGGCTGCTGGGCGGCTGGATGGTGGGGAGGATCGGCAGGAAGCTCACCCTGATGTTCTGCTCGCTGCCCTTCGTCTTCGGCTTCACCGTCATCATCGCGGCGCAGAACGTGTGGATGCTCTACGCCGGCCGGCTGCTCACGGGCCTCGCCAGCGGCGTCACGTCGCTGGTCGTCCCGGTGAGAAGCCTCGTGGCGCCTCGTGGCGCCTCGTGGCGCCATGGATCTGTGTTTTGTAATAAATACTGAATTGTGCATTCTGCTTCATGTTTGTGTTTCTTTGCCTTCACGCTTCTTCCTGCAGCTCTACATCTCTGAGATGGCTCACGAGCGCGTGCGCGGGACGCTGGGCTCCTGCGTGCAGCTCATGGTGGTGCTCGGCATCATGGGAGTTTACCTCGCAGGTATGCTGCGGCTTTTATGTGTTTAGGGAGTCGTGTCTGTTTGTGTCTCTTTGTTGTTGCTTTTTGCCTCTTTGTGTCTCTTTGTTGTCTCTGTCACATTGTTGTTTAGTGTCACTTTGTTGTTGCTTTTTATCTCTTTTTGTCGCTTTGCGTCACTTTGTTGTTGCTTTGCATCACTTTGTTATCTCTTTGTGTCACTTTGTTGTTGCTTTGCATCTCTTTGTTATCTCTTTGTGTCACTTTGCTGTTGCTTTGCATCACTTTGTTATCTTTGTGTCACTTTGTTGTTGCTTTGCATCACTTTGTTATCTCTTTGTGTCACTTTGTTGTTGCTTTGCATCTCTTTGTTATCTCTTTGTGTCACTTTGTTGTTGCTTTGCATCACTTTGTTATCTCTTTGTGTCACTTTGTTGTTGCTTTGCATCTCTTTGTTGTCTCTTTGTTACACTGTCTTGTTGCTTCATGCCTCTTTTTGTCTCTTTGTGTCACTGTCTTGTTGCAGTGTTTGTGTTCACGCGTCCGTGAGTCTCCTCTTTGAATGAAGTTTAGTCTACGAGCTGTGAATCATTGACGGCAGCTACGTGACACACACTGCTCCTCTTTTATTATCTGCATCGCTGCTCTTTGCTCAGTCAAACGCTTTAGTTCAATAAAAGCTGACGACTTGAACCCGGCCGTCATGTGACGTGCTCATCGACGGCTAATCACGTTAGCCGCATGCCGTTAGCGTTCCCCCTCGTACACGCGACACGGGCCGTCTCCTGTTAGCGGACAGAGGCGTCGTTATGGCGTCTCAACGGCCCTTTTTTCTAAATTGCGTAACAAACTCGGTCATTCACTTAGCCGATGCCGTGTAACCGAACCGTGACGTTCAGGCCGAGTGAAGAAGAAGAAGAAGAAGAAGAAGAAGAAGAAGAAGAAGAAGAAGAAGACTGAACTGTGTGGTCGGCTCTGCAGAGGAATGCAGGATCCTGTTTCCTGACTTTCTGTTGGTCACGCCACAAGATATTTACAGTTCGTCACGAGACGTTAGGCCCCGCCCACACCTTCAGACACACCCACTTCAACATTGTTTGTTTTGTCTATTTATAGTTTTTGTGTGTCTCTGTTGTCATTTTGTGTCTCTGTGTAATGTGTTTGCATGTCTTTGAAATTGTTTTACATCACTTTGTTGTAGTTTTGGTCTCTTTGTAGGAATATGAAGGGTTAAAGATATGAAGTTGAAGTGACTCATTCTTTTGCCCCAAAAAGTCTCCAGAAGCCACAAATCATCAGAACATTCTAACAATATAATCGCATGTTCTACAAATCAGGAGAAAATGTAACTTAGCCTGCGACGCTTCTCTGACTCAAGATCTTCCAACGCCCTCAATGTCTCACCTTCACGATGCTGAATATGTCCCGTTAGCCGTGTAAATGTCTAACGTGAGCTGTGATGAACGACACGTGCATGATGCTAAGCGACCCGACCTGCTTTCATCCGGTCCTGCAGGTCTCTACCTGGACTGGCGCTGGCTGGCCATCTGCAGCTCCATCCCGCCGACGCTGCTTATGGTCTGCATGTGCTTCGTGCCCGAGTCGCCGCGCTTCCTGCTGTCGCAGGGCAAGAGGCGGGAGGCCGAGGAGGCGCTGCGCTTCCTGCGGGGGCCCGACGCCCCCGTCGAGTGGGAGTGCGCCCGCATCGAGAGCGCCTGCGACGAGCAGGTGAGTCGCGGCTGATGGAGCCGGGGAGGAGCCTTCAAATCAAAGCTAACGCCGGGACGCTCGAGGTCAAAGGGTCGAGGCCGTCTGACTGGAGGCTGTTGCCTCCCGCAAGACAGTCACGTCATGGGAGTTGATGGTCTCCCGCTGCCTCGACCCATGAGTGTGTTTTAGTTATTGGTGAGTCTGACGAACCAGTAAAACACTCAAAGCACACGATGACACAAACACACTGACTGACTGAGGCAGCGAGGGCCCAGCAGCTCCTGTGAGTCCACCAGGTAAAATCACTGTTTAGTCAATGGAGTCCGGTGTCTTTTGAAAAGAGTGTAGACATCGTCTTCAGTTCCCCGTCAGAAGGTGACCCTGGTCTCCTGGTAACCCTGATGGCCCTGGTGACCCTGGTCTCTTTGTAACCCTGGTGTCTTTATGACACTGATGGCCCTGGTGACCCTGGTCTCTGTGTGACCCTGGTGTCTTTATGCCCCTGTTATCTTGGTAACCCTGGTCTCTTTGTGACACTGATGGTCCTTGTGCTGCTGGTCTCATTGTGACCTTGTTGTCTTTGTGCCCCTGGTATCTTGGTGACCCTGGTTTCTTGTGAACCTTATGACCCTGGTGGCCCTTGTGCCCCTGGTCTCTTTGTGACCCCGGTCTCTCTCTCTCTCCTCTAGGGCTCCAGCTTCCAGATGTCCGACCTGAAGGACCCGGGGGTCTACAAGCCTATGGTGATCGGCATCATGCTGATGGTGTTCCAGCAGATGACGGGCATCAACGCCATCATGTTCTACGCTGAGACCATATTCGAACAGGCCCACTTCAAGGTGAGGGGGCTTTAAAAAAGGGGATTTAATCCACGTGGCCCGCATCCTCACATTTTAGTCTGTAATTGTCCGTGTTCTCTGTCGCTGAAAACATGGATTCATGTTGTTGCTGTTTCCCAGGAGAGCGACCTGGCGTCGGTGATCGTGGGTCTGACCCAGGTCATCTTCACGGGAGTGGCAGCGATCATCATGGACCGAGCGGGAAGAAAACTCCTCCTCATCATCTCAGGTATTTTAAATAAAATGTGATTTAATAATTAAACTCTTTGGCACCGAGCGCCACTGACGCTCTGGGCCATTGACACACTTTCAGCCACTGACACTCCATGTTTGTGTTTGTCCCCGCCCCCCCAGGCATTGGCATGGCGACCAGCACCACATCGTTCGGGGTTTACTTCTACCTGATGT
>NW_027176098.1:1304778-1312278 GCF_023055335.1 Clinocottus analis
CCTCGGTAACCAAATTTATATTCACGTCGATTCACAAAACCGCGTTGATTAGTTCCAACTTCGACTTTACTTTATATTCCATTATATAAACTTTGGTGTCACGAAGAATACAACAAGCGCCTCTACGGAGAGAAATCAGCCAATGAGGATGTCTGGTCCTGGAAGAAAAGCTCTTAAAGCGACAGTAACGTAGAGCAGCAGCACGCCTGGGGGAAGACAGGGAGGTTACTTCAGGGTCTTCAGGAAGTTAGAATACTGTGGGGACGCAAACCTGTCGACCCAGCAGATCTGTAATAATATATTAATATTAATAATAATAATAAATATGTTACAAAGTGCTTTACGAGGTTCAAGCGGTCTGTCTGTCTGCAGCGTGTGTGAACTGTGTGCGCTGGTCCAACAACGGGCTGTACCTGGCATCAGGGGGTGACGACAAGCTGGTGATGGTGTGGAAGAGAGCCGCGTATGTACACACACACACACACACACACACACACACAAACTGGTCAAACAGAAGATGTATCTGCAGTCTTGATGATTTATAAAATCATATTGCATTTTTAGAGGGATTTCTCGAGTACTTTCACCCACAGACCCTTTTATGAAGTGTGTGTGTCTTTGTGTGTGTTTGTGTGTCTTTGTGTGTGTGCCTTCTGTGTAGATTCATCGGGCCGAGCACTGTGTTCGGGTCGAGCAGCAAGCTGGCCAATGTGGAGCAGTGGAGGTGTGTCACCATCCTCAGGAACCACACTGGAGGTAACACACACACACACACACACACACACACAGAAGCTGTAAAAAACGTTGTGATTATGATCTTTACGACGGTCCTCGAACACATCACGTGTGACTTCCGTCAGAAAAAGCCACCAAAACTGAGCTTATCATTAAAAACACAATTCTTCGTGTCTCATATTAAAAACTCTCCCCAAATAAACCGTTTACTTTCACCAGATTGTGTAAAAAAACATTAAATTCTGAGCTCCTGTGTGAAACGATGACATCATGACGGACTCACCTGAGACCAACGGTCATGTGACCACAAATGAGAGCCTCCATTTGTTGGATTTATAGATTATATTGTTCCAGTTTTTGTAAAATAAACCTATGTTTCTTTTATTTATGACATAATAACTGAGTCATTCTGCACTAAATGTTCTCGTTCTCTCTTCTAGTCCTGAGTATTTTGTTTCCAGAAGACTTTTATATGACGGAGAACCTTGTGATCGCTTTGTAGTAAAAACTCTTTGTTTGCCCGTCGGTAGACGTGATGGACGTGGCGTGGTCTCCTCACGACGTGTGGCTAGCCTCCTGCAGCGTGGACAACACCATCGTCATCTGGAACGCCCGCAAGTTCCCAGGTAGGAGAGCCATTGATATAGACTTCTATACAACCAGAGGAGTCGCCCCCTGGTGGTCAGGAGAGAGAATGCAGCTTTAACACATGAAGCGTAGACTTCTATACAACCAGAGGAGTCACAGACAGTAGATCTGCGTGTTTGAGAAGCTGAAACTTGAATCTTTGGTGGTTTTTCGTGACGTAAACTTTGTCTGTTGGATCCTCGTGGAGATGAGAGGCTCTCCATGACGTCGTGTCGGTAGAACAGGGTAACGTTGCGTCCTCTCCGTGCAGAGATGGTGACTTGCCTGCGCGGGCACACCGGGCTGGTCAAGGGCCTGACGTGGGACCCGGTGGGGAAGTACGTCGCCTCGCAGGCCGACGACCACAGCCTGCGGGTGTGGAGGACGGTGGACTGGCAGATGGAGGCCAACATCACCAAGCCTTTCAGCGAGGTACCGGATCTCAACATTCAGTTTATTTACTCCCATAATGCGCACAACTTTAGTTTAGAACTTTAGTTTTTTAGAAAACCAGTATTAAGACTCGTCTTCTTTCCCTCCCCCTCATGCCCCTCTTCCCATAAAAACTAAAAACTCACTTCCCACCTCTTTGACCCCTTTTGCGTCGCAGTGCGGCGGGACGACCCACGTCCTGCGGCTGTCCTGGTCCCCAGACGGGCAGTACCTGGTGTCGGCTCACGCCATGAACAACTCCGGCCCCACGGCTCAGATCGTGGAGCGAGACGGCTGGAAGACCAACATGGACTTCGTGGGCCACCGCAAAGCCGTCACCGTGGTGGTGAGTTGAGCGGAGTGTCCACACGGCGTGAACGCTTGTTAAAACTTTAGTCAACTAATAACCCACAACTAACGCTCTTTAACAGGTAAAACATCACGGCACAACAGTTTGTGACACATAAACAATTCGTCACACTAATAATCGTACATTTGTATAATTAAACCACCGAACTGCATGCTGGGTACAGCTCGCCCACTTTCACAACAAGAAGAAACGGAACCTACAGTCCCCTGGTCCTAAGTCCCTCCATGTTTAGCTTTCTCACAGCCTCTATGTACCAACGTACCCATTGGGTGGAGAACGTACCGCCCAGCCCTCCTTTCTCACCGCGGGGTTCCCCAGCACGCTGACGGGTCTGCTTTCTCACCGCGGGGTTCACCAGCACGCTGTCGGGTCTACTTTCTAACAGCGGGGTTCCTCCGCACGCTGACGGGTCTACTTTCTCACTGCAGGGTTCCCCAGCATGCTGACGGGTCTACTTTCTTACTGCAGGGTTCCCCAGCATGCTGACGGGTCTACTTTCTCTTCCTCTGTAGAAATTCAACCCGAAGATCTTCAAGAAGAAGCAGAAGAACGGCAGCGCCCCGAAGCCCGGCTGCCCGTACTGCTGCTGCGCCGTCGGCAGCAAAGACCGCTCGCTGTCTGTCTGGGTGAGTTTGTTTTGACGCCCGAGTCTGTGTTTTGTGTCTTTTGTGTGTCCGCTCTTTGACACAAACGTTCAGTTGTTTACCTGACAAAACGTCCGTCTGCTCTTCAGCTCACCTCTTTGAAGCGCCCCCTGGTGGTCATCCACGACCTGTTCGATAAGTCCATCATGGACATCTCCTGGTGAGGCCGTGTGTGTGTGTTTTATATTATATCATTAAACCCAGTTTTTCTGCACAGAAGACCCCTCATTTGCACTTTCTGCAAGACAAACAGCACTTGTGTGTGTGTGTGTGTGTGTGTGTGTGTGTGTGTGTGTGTGTGTGTGTGTGTGTGTGTGTGTGCATCAGGACCCTGACTGGTTTGGGGATGCTGGTGTGTTCGATGGACGGGACGGTGGCCTACCTGGACTTCTCCCTGGACGAGCTGGGAGACCCTCTGAACGAGGAGGAGAAGGTTAGAGCTCTACTGGTCTCTACTGGTCTCTACTGGTCTCTACTGTCACACTGGTACATTCCTGCTCAATCAGCAGAAGTACATCAGGGTTCATTTACTGTATATTATTACACATATTATACATATGTACCTGTCATCTACTGGTTTCTATTGCTCAGAAACAAAAAAGCTTCATTTTATCGGTTTTCTTTGGCATTCTGTTACGTTTTTGTCATTCCTCATTAAAAAAAAAGCCCCCAAATGAAACCCTCTTCCTCCTCTCCCTCCTCCTCTTCCTCGTCGTCGTACAGAACGGCATCCACCAGAACATCTACGGGAAGAGCCTGGCCATCACCAGCACCGAGGCCCAGCTCTCCACCACCATCATCGAGAACCCCGAGATGCTGAAGTACCAGCAGGAGCGCCAGAGCTCGGTGCAGGCCCAGCTGGGGCCGAGCGGCGCCGCCGCCGGCGGGCTCGAGGCCGCCGCCCCGAAACTCAACAGCGTGATGAACGGAGAGTCTCTGGAGGACATCCGGAAGGTGCAGGGGTTTTATGTGTTTCTCTTCCAATGTACAATTTAACAAACCTAAACTCTTCAGATGTTTTGGGCTCTAAACTCTTCGGTGTGTTTGTTCTCCGTCGTCTCGCAGAACCTTCTGAAGAAGCAGGTGGAGACGAGAACCCCCGACGGCAGGAGACGCATCACGCCGCTCTGCATCGCTCAGCTGGACACCGGGTAGGCAGAAACTAAACTACTTCTTCTTCTTCTTCTACTCCTTCTTCTTCTTCTACTCCTTCTTCTTCTTTTTCTACTCCTTCCTCTTCTTCTCATCCTGTTCTTGTGCTCCTCATCCTTCATTCTTCTTCTTCTTTCCCCCTGTAGGGATTTCTCCCCGGCCCTGTTCAACAGCGCCCCCATCCTTCCCTCTGGCTCCTCGATGTCCAACCAGCTGACCTCTCAGCTCAGCTCAGACAGCAGCCCCGGGCCGCCGTTGTCTCTGGGCTTCCGGCCGGGTCACGACCCCATGCTCACCTCGCCTCCGGCCGGCGGCGCCAAGGGCCTGGAGGACAACAAGGACGGGTACGAGCCCACTTCTTCTGGGGCGGTTGTTTCTTCTACACAGTTCTTATACGGTCGTGGAAAACCTGGAAGACTCATGGGATTTTAAAATGGTTATTTCCAGGCCTGGAAAAGTCCTTGAAAAAACAAAATCTCAAAAGTATCGTAAAAGTAATTTAAATGTGTTTAAATTCATGGAAATTTGGTTAAAGTCATTGAAATTTGATTAAAAGTCATTGAAATTTGATAAAAAAAGTCATTTAAATTTGGTTAAAAGTCATAGAAATGTGTATGACCCTGTTAGTGTTTGCTCGTGATCTTTCTCATTATTATTTCCCAGCATCAAGTCCAGTCTGCTGCTCACTTCCGCCTCCAAGATGGAGCCCATGAAGGCTTTAGACTCGCGGTTCACAGAGCGGTCGAAGGCCACGCCGGGCGTCATGGCCGCCATCTCCTCCATGGCCGGCCTCGTGCCTCTGGACAGGTGAGGGCCGACGCGACGCCAAGAGGAAGAACGGGGTTTTTTTCCGATGCGACGGCGGCGAACGACGACCAAACTTGTGTCGTGTTTTTTTCATCCCGGCAGGCCGAAGGACGGCGTCTCCGCGTCGAAGGACGTGAAGGTCAAAGACGACACCAGCAGCGACAGCGAGGACAAGATGGCCTCCATCAACAAGAACCTGTCCTTCAGCAAGAGGAAGCCCGAGCTGCTGGCGGACGGAGGAGACGGCGTGGTGGAGAAGAGGAAGAAGGGGCGGCCCAGGAAAGACAAGATGGCCGCCGCCATCGCCCAGCCCTTTGCCCAGCCCTTCGCTCAGGTAGAGGGAACTAGAACACAACTTCACAGCTTCTGGCTGATGAACGGTGTAGTTTTAACATTTTTTGTTTAAATACAATCCGCTTTTCGATCCGCTCGAAGCTTCTGATTGGCTCTCGTGACATGAGAGCCAATCAGAAGTTTCCTTTCGTCAACGTGTCGTCCCTCCCTCCTCTTCCTCTCAGATCTCTCTTCCGGCGGAGCGCGAACCCAGCCGGGTGGCGGCTCCTGCGGCTCCGGCAGCGGCTCTCAAGCTCCCGACGCCGAGTATAAAGAAGGCCTTCAGTCTGCAGGTGTGTGTGTGTCTGTGTGTGTGTCTGTGTGTGTGTCTGTGTCTGTGTGTGTGTGTGTCCGTTTAATATTTCTTATAAGTAGTTTTTCTGAACCTAATGTTTTTAAATGTTTCTCAAACTGTTATTTTAAATGTTAGATTTAGTGTTATTATGAGCCTTCTTCTTCTTCTTCTTCTTCTTCTTCTTCTTCTTCTTCTTCTTCTTCTTCTTCTTCTTCTTTCTGTTCTTCTTCTGCCCACCACCTCCCTCTGCTGGTGACCAGTGGAAACTGCAACAACATGCAAAGATTCTTATTTGTTGTTCATACGAGTTACAAACACACATCAGCAGCCGCCTCCTCCTACCCAGAATTCCTCGTGTTTATTAATGTGTGTGTGTGTGTGTGTGCGTGTGTGCAGGTGAGCATGGAGCCGTCGGTGTTCCTGGAGGTGGAGAACGAGGTGTCGCTGGTCGCGGGTTCGAAGCTCAGCCAACTGCGGTGCTCCAGAGACGGGCGGGACTGGAACACGCTGCTGCCCAGCTCGGTGGTCACGGCCGCGGGGAGCAGGTATGTCATGGGGGCTTATGAGGGGCCGCCTCAGGCCCTCTAGGGGCGACCTCTGACCCTCAAGGGGCCTAAGCACTCCTAGGAGCGGCCTCAGACCTCTAAGGGCGACCTCAGACCCTCCAGGTCTCCCATGAATATCTAAACCCCGCCTCTCCCTCCTCAGCGACGTCCTCGCCGTCGCCTGCCAGGACAGGATGTTGTCGGTCTTCTCCCCCTGCGGGCGGCGGCTCCTCCCCGCCATCCAGCTGGCCACGCCGGCCTCGGCGCTGCACTGCTCCGCCCACTTCGTCATGGCGCTGACGGCCGGAGCGACGCTGTCCGTCTGGTGGGTGGACTTCCAACCGTTTACCTGACGCCACATGTTTGTTCTAGACTCTGTTCCAGTTGTTGGTGAGGAATTAACCGTGTGTCTGTGTGTGTCTGTGTGTGTGTGTGTGTGTGTGCGTGTGTGTGCGTGTGTGTGTGTGTGTGTGTGTGTGTGTGTGTGTGTGTCTTCAGGGACGTTCACAAGCAAAAGGCTCTGGTGAAGAACGAGTCGCTACTGAGCATTTTATCTGGTGAGGTGCCGCACCGTCTCGGGTTTCTGTGATGTCATCAATGTCACACATCTGTGATGTCATCAATGTCACACATGTGATGTGTGTGTGTTTGTGTGTGAAGGTGCCGACACCACTGTGTCTCAGTCTCTGCTGACCCAGCAGGGGGTCCCCGTCATTGGACTGTCCAACGGGAAGTCCTACTGCTTCAGCTCGTCCCTGGAGACCTGGTGAGATTTACATTTGTCCCATTTTTTTGCCACTGTGCAAATAAATTACAGTTTCATCTGCATACATTTGGATGTTTGGACAGGCGTCCCTCAAGGACCCGTCCTGGGCCCATTGCTATTTTCTTCATATAATCGAAGAATATTAAAAGAAAATAGCGACGGGCCCAGGACGGGTCCTTGTGGGACGCCTGCGGACAAAAAGAGGGCAGTATATTGATTGTTCTCTAGTTGGACATACTGATGATGGCTGATTCTTTCTTTCTCCCTCCCAGGACTCTCATCACAGATAAAGGAGACTCCATGGTCCAGTGTGCCGACTTCAGGAGCTGCCTGCCGACCCACGATGCACCTGTGTCCTCGGGGCCGCTGGCCGTCATGCAGGGACGCAACCTCAAGTAGGACGGCAGCGTTCACCTCGACGTGTCGATGAATGTTCCCTCTCTCGTCATGAATACTGACTCTTCCCCCTCCACCTCTACCCCCACCCTCCACACAGTGCCGGGCGGCTGGCGTCCCGTCTGTCCTCCACCCCTCACCACCTGCAGCAGAGCATGACGCTGGCCTTCCTGGAGAACCAGCTGGCGTCGGCGCTGACGCTGCAGTCGGCGCAGGAGTACCGCTACTGGCTGCTCATCTACGCCCGCTTCCTGGTCAACGAAGGTACCACGCCCGCCGCTTCCCGGGGACTCTGCTGCAGTAAAAGCTTTGAACACGGCTTCATTTCCTGTGTGTGTGTGTGTGTGTGTGTGTGTGTGTGTGTGTGTGTGTGTGTCTGTCTCCTCTCCAGGCTCTGA